>NC_086445.1:538475911-538748411 GCF_028390025.1 Pseudophryne corroboree
ATATACTGACTGGTACAGCCACGGTGTTACCAGAGCGTCCACAGCTATTGCCTGAGGGTCCCTTGACCTGGCGCAATATCTGTCCAGTTTTTTGTTGAGGCGGGACGCCATCATGTCCACCTTTGGTTTTTCCCAACGGTTCACAATCATGTCGCAGACTTCTGGGTGAAGTCCCCACTCCCCCGGGTGAAGATCGTGTCTGCTGAGGAAGTCTGCTTCCCAGTTGTCCACTCCCGGAATGAACACTGCTGACAGTGCTATCACATGATTTTCCGCCCAGCGAAGAATCCTTGCAACTTCCGTCATTGCCCTCCTGCTTCTTGTGCCGCCCTGTCTGTTTACGTGGGCGACTGCCGTGATGTTGTCCGACTGGATCAACACCGGCTGACCCTGAAGCAGAGGCCTTGCCTGACTTAGGGCATTGTAAATGGCCCTTAGTTCCAGGATATTTATGTGAAGTGACGTTTCCATGCTTGACCACAAGCCCTGGAAATTTTTTCCCTGTGTGACTGCTCCCCAGCCTCTCAGGCTGGCATCCGTGGTCACCAGGACCCAATCCTGAATGCCGAATCTGCGGCCCTCTAGGAGATGAGCACTCTGTAACCACCACAGGAGAGACACCCTTGTCCTTGGAGACAGGGTTATCCGCTGATGCATTTGAAGATGCGATCCGGACCATTTGTCCAGCAGATCCCACTGAAAAGTTCTTGCGTGGAATCTGCCGAATGGAATCGCTTCGTAAGAAGCCACCATCTTTCCCAGGACCCTTGTGCATTGATGCACTGACACTTGGCCTGGTCTTAGGAGGTTCCTGACTAGGTCGGATAACTCCCTGGCTTTCTCCTCCGGGAGAAACACCTTTTTCTGGACTGTGTCCAGAATCATCCCTAGGAACAGCAGACGTGTCGTCGGAATCAGCTGCGATTTTGGAAGATTTAGAATCCACCCGTGCTGTCGTAGTACTACTTGAGATAGTGCTACTCCGACCTCTAACTGTTCTCTGGACCTTGCCCTTATCAGGAGATCGTCCAAGTAAGGGATAATTAAGACGCCTTTTCTTCGAAGAAGAATCATCATTTCGGCCATTACCTTGGTAAAGACCAGGGGTGCCGTGGACAATCCAAACGGCAGCGTCTGAAACTGATAGTGACAGTTCTGTACCACAAACCTGAGGTACCCTTGGTGAGAAGGGCAAATTGGGACATGGAGGTAAGCATCCTTGATGTCCAGAGACACCATATAGTCCCCTTCTTCCAGGTTCGCTATCACTGCTCTGAGTGACTCCATCTTGAACTTGAACCTTTTTATGCAAGTGTTCAAGGATTTCAGATTTAAAATGGGTCTCACCGAGCCGTCCGGCTTCGGTACCACAAACAGCGTGGAATAATACCCCTTTCCCTGTTGTAGGAGGGGTACCTTGATTATCACCTGCTGGGAATACAGCTTGTGAATGGCTTCCAATACCGCCTCCCTGTCGGGGGGAGACGTTGGTAAAGCAGACTTCAGGAACCGGCGAGGGGGAGACGTCTCGAATTCCAATTTGTACCCCTGAGATACTACCTGCAGGATCCAGGGGTCCACTTGCGAGTGAGCCCACTGCGCGCTGAAATTCTTGAGACGGGCCCCCACCGTGCCTGAGTCCGCTTGTAAGGCCCCAGCGTCATGCTGAGGACTTGGCAGAAGCGGGGGAGGGCTTCTGTTCGTGGGAAGAGGCTGTCTGCTGCAGTCTTTTTCCCCTTCCTCTGCCCCGGGGCAGATATGAGTGGCCTTTTGCCCGCTTGCCCTTATGGGGACGAAAGGACTGAGCCTGAAAAGACGGTATTTTTTTCTGCTGAGAGGTGACCTGGGGTAAAAAGGTGGATTTCCCAGCCGTTGCCACCAGGTCCGATAGACCGACCCCAAATAACTCCTCCCCTTTATACAGCAATACTTCCATATGCCGTTTGGAATCCGCATCACCTGACCACTGTCGCGTCCATAACCCTCTTCTGGCAGAAATGGACAGCGCACTTACTCTTGATGCCAGAGTGCAAATATCCCTCTGTGCATCTCGCATATATAGAAATGCATCCTTTAAATGCTCTATAGTCAATAATATATTGTCCCTGTCCAGGGTATCAATATTTTCAGTCAGGGAATCCGACCAAGCCACCCCAGCACTGCACATCCAGGCTGAGGCGATTGCTGGTCGCAGTATAATACCAGTATGTGTGTATATACTTTTTAGGATATTTTCCAGCTTCCTATCAGCTGGTTCCTTGAGGGCGGCCGTATCAAGAGACGGTAACGCCACTTGTTTTGATAAGCGTGTGAGCGCCTTATCTACCCTAGGGGGTGTTTCCCAACGCGCCCTAACCTCTGGCGGGAAAGGGTATAATGCCAATAATTTTTTAGAAATTAGCAGTTTTTTATCGGGGGAAACCCACGCTTCATCACACACCTCATTTAATTCATCTGATTCAGGAAAAACTACGGGTAGTTTTTTCACACCCCACATAATACCCTTTTTTGTGGTACTTGTAGTATCAGAAATGTTCAAAACCTCCTTCATTGCCGTGATCATGTAACGTGTGGCCCTACTGGAAAATACGTTTGTTTCCTCACCGTCGACACTGGAGTCAGTGTCCGTGTCAGTGTCTGTATCTGTATCGACCTGAGGTAACGGGCGTTTTAGAGCCCCTGACGGTGTTTGAGACGCCTGTACAGGTATTAACTGATTTGCCGGCTGTCTCATGTCGTCAACAGTCTTTTGTGAAGTGCTGACACTATCACGTAATTCTTTCCATAAGACCATCCAGTCAGGTGTCGACTCCCTAGGGGGTGACATCACTAACACAGGCAATTGCTCCGCCTCCACACCATTTTCCTCCTCATACATGTCGACACAACGTACCGACACACAGCACACACACAGGGAATGCTCTGACAGAGGACAGGACCCCACTAGCCCTTTGGGGAGACAGAGGGAGAGTTTGCCAGCACACACCAGAGCGCTATATATATATATATATATATATATATATATATATATATATAGGGATAACCTTATATAAGTGTTTTTCCCTGATATAGCTGCTGTATATATTTATCTGCCAATTAGTGCCCCCCCTCTCTTGTTTTACCCTGTTTCCGTAGTTCAGGACTGCAGGGGAGAGTCAGGGAGCCTTCCTCCAATGGAGCTGTGAGGAAAAAATGGCGCCAGTGTGCTGAGGAGATAGGCTCCGCCCCCTTCTCGGCGGCCTTTCTCCCGCTTTTTTATGGAAAAATTGGCAGGGGTTAAATGCATCCATATAGCCCAGGAGCTATATGTGATGTATTTTTTGCCAAAAAAGGTGTTTTTATTGCGTCCCAGGGCGCCCCCCCCCCCCCAGCGCCCTGCACCCTCAGTGACCGGAGTGTGAAGTGTGCTGAGAGCAATGGCGCACAGCTGCGGTGCTGTGCGCTACCTTATTGAAGACAGGACGTCTTCTGCCGCCGATTTTTCCGGACCTCTTCTGCTCTTCTGGCTCTGTAAGGGGGACGGCGGCGCGGCTCTGGGACCCATCCATGGCTGGACCTGTGATCGTCCCTCTGGAGCTAATGTCCAGTAGCCTAAGAAGCCCAATCCACTCTGCATGCAGGTGAGTTCGCTTCTTCTCCCCTTAGTCCCTCGGTGCAGTGAGCCTGTTGCCAGCAGGTCTCACTGAAAATAAAAAACCTAAAACTAAACTTTTTTCTAAGCAGCTCAGGAGAGCCTCCTAGACTGCACCCTTCTCGTTCGGACACAAAAATCTAACTGAGGCTTGGAGGAGGGTCATAGGGGGAGGAGCCAGTGCACACCAGGTAGTCCTAAAGCTTTTACTTTTGTGCCCAGTCTCCTGCGGAGCCGCTATTCCCCATGGTCCTTTCGGAGTCCCCAGCATCCACTAGGACGTTAGAGAAATATATTTGGATTGAGAGAGGAAACCAAGTAAAACATCTGCGCTGTGGCATTTGTCCTGCGGGCAGCAATCTGAAATCACTGTGAACAGGGTGCTCAGGGGTGTTTCTAGAGAGGAGGCGGCCCACGTACAGGCTCAGTCAGGGCCCTCTCCTCTCTAGCTGGCAGCAGCGCTGTGACTCTGGGCACTAGGGTCCCTTGGTGATCCTAGAGCTGTCCCAGAGCCTAGATCTCAGTGATTTCTGCAGCACTGCTGTTGCGCCGCGGAACGTTGGAGGTTAAGTATTTAAACTAATGGGTGCAGGGTGTGCGATGTGGGCCTCCCTGGACCCCCAAGGGCACCACACACACTGCACCCATTATAAATATGCCAGTGAGTGTGCTGGTATAGGTCATTGGTGAATTTGATTTTTAGCTCTGGTCATTACACTACTGTAACATGGTGCCAAGCAGATCCAACTGGAAACAGACCCGCTAACTAAGATACATACTATTTTACGCTGTGTAAAGGGGCCTACACACGGTGCGATTCTGACTTTGCGATTTTCCTTGAAATCCCCAGAGCCCAAAACCACCAATATTGACTGTATACACGGTGCAATTTTGGCTACGAACAATTCTGACTATACTAGAAACTAGATTGTACACTTTCTAGTCAAAATTGACCTGCCTGCACAGTATATTTTTCTTGTGATACCGACCCCGTAGGAGTGTGCATTGACCTTGTAAGCTGTGTACACACGGTACGATACGTACTGTTTTCTACTGATATGAACTAAATAGTTCAAAATGCAACGAGTGTATGCGGCATAAGATCTATTTTAATATTTTTTTAAATATTAAGCTGGCCATACACCTTAAGATTCTCTTCCCAACCAATCAATTAATTCGCTGGTTGGAAGGAAAATGTTGCGATTTATGAGGGGAGGGGGGGGGGGGGGCAATTTACCATATTCTCCCAAATGCAAAATAATGGACATTGAGACAAATTTGTTAAATCAAACTGACTTAAGGGGGGTACTCACGGGAGAGATGTGTGCCGAGCGATCTTAACACAGACCGCTCAGCACACATCTCTCTCCCCGCTCAGCACAGCGCGATGTGCTGAGCGAGGGGGAAAGCCGACGGGGGGGCGCTCACACTTCACACAACGGTGAAGTGAGCGACCCGCTAGATTGAGCCTGCATGCAGGCTTAATCTAGCGACAGCGATATCGCTGGGGGGCATACACACGGCAGATCCGTGCTTAAAATCTAAACAATCTAGCAAGATTGCTTAGATTTTAAGCACGGATCTCTCCGTGTGTACCCCCTTTAGGGCCTAATTCCGAGTTGATAGCATCAGCAAATTTGTTAGCAGTTGGGCAAAATCATGTGCATTGCAGGGGGGGGGCAGATGTAATATGTGCAGAGAGAGTTAGATTTGGGCGGGCTGTGTTCAAACTGAAATGTAAATTGCAGTGTAAATATAAAGCAGCCAGTATTTACCCGGCACAAAAACAATATAACCCACCCAAACCTAACTCTCTCTGCACAGGTTATATCTGCCACACCTGCAGTGCACATGGTTTTGCCCAACTGCTAACAAATTTGCTGCTGCGATCAACTATTAATTACCCCCTTAATCAATTTGATTAAAGGTGCATGGCCAGCTTGTCAGCAATGCAGTTTGTCATTTCCCAACACAGACCTTCTCTGGATTTTTTATATCTACTTTTGTATTTTTTTTTTTTAAGTTATTTAATGACAGCTGTATTTTTTTTTTTTTTTTTTTTTTTTAAGCATGAGATTTTGATTGACTCACACCCAAAATGTCCTTTAGGGTGATATTTCTACAACAATTTATACATTTTGTGTAAAGACAATCTTTAAAACTTATTCCCACAGATGCACTGAGAGAAGTAATAAAAATTTCCTTAGAAAATGTGTTTATTTTAGTGGTGTGTATTTAATGTGTGTAGCCAGGACCACTAGAAGCCGCTTTACACATTTTAAAATGGCCTCCGCGGTTTCCGACATGGTCAGAGCTGTGGGAAGGAGACGGTTAACTCCTAGTGCAGTGTACTGGGCGAAATGAGTGCTGCAGTACCAAACAGAGATGCAATATTTTTGGAGGTGCAAGTAGAAGCATTCCCGAGCTTGGCCTCTGCAGCTCAGCCATCTGAAGATGGAGTTAGTCTGTTGTAGCCTATGGGCTACAAACTACAACAGTAACTGGCAGAATTTTCCTCCAGAACCCTCCCCCACCAACGGCTGCAGCGAATAGTGGTCCGTACATGTGTACGAGTCCTGCTATCACTCAGAACTCATCACAGGGTCGGGCTCCATCCCTAAAGCTGGGTACACACTGGACCAGTGGTTCTCAATCCCTTTTAAATCACTGCGCCCTAGAGTATCAGAATTTTTTTCACAGCACCTCCTAGGCCAAACATTTCTTATTGATAAATTTAGAAAGAAATATTAAATTAAGTAAATTGTGTTTATATGTCGTCCTTAGGTTTAATTGTGTGATGAGGGACAAGTGATGCTTCCGTTTGTCCACATATTTTATGATTGACAGCCACCAGTGCTGGTTTTGCCTATTACATTGACCATAAATAATTTGAATTGGTGCTGGAACACCAATCCAAGGCACCCCTGCAAGTGCCCTGAAGCACCCCAGGGTGCAATGGCACACAGTTTGAGAACCACTGCACTAGACTTATCTTAACGATGTGGCTGATTCCGACAGATTGGAACAACACATCATTAAAGTTGTACAGTGTGTAACAATGCACGCTCCCGTGGGTCGTTAGCGACATTCCACGTTGGCTGCACAAGCGGCTCAACCTGGGGATGTCGCAAGCAATGCCTTTCAGCCGTGCTCCCCTCAATGCTCCGTCGCGACCAACATCTGCAAGTGTGTATGCACTTGCCGATGTCGGCGGGTACACACATTGTTTAGCTTAATAGTTTATATATCTGCCCAGTGTAACTACATAATGCTAATATCCCACCCACCCATTGCAGTAAAGTATGTGATTATTAATAAACAGACCACCAGTATATGTCACAACTGGCTCATATGAAAAATTGCACACACAATAACATCTGCTGCATTAGACATTATTTTCTTCCATCCAGGATACCAAAGTTCCAACAAAACTGTAATACCCCTTTCACACCGCAAATATATCCCGGGATATTGTCAGGTCGAGGTGCAGTCTAAAAGCACCACTTTTGAATATCCAAGGTCGAGTAACCCTGCGTTTCAACCTGGTATAAAAGCAGTGTTAAACACGAGTTGGATCCGGGTCAATGTGCACTCTAAAGCAGGCTTTTTCAACCAGTGTGCCGTGGCACACTAGTGTGCCGTGACCAGTTGCAAGGTGTGCCGCGGAGCCAGAGCAGCTTCCTGCACCTTCAGAGTGAACTGTTGGCCCAGGCTCTTCTTAGAGGATCAGTCGTGCTCCGGCTGTGACGTATGCCTTGAAGACGCTGCGGTGTGATATCATAGGTCACAACCGCCGCGTCTCACCACCCAGCCAGCCCACCTGCCTGCATACACATCTTACAGTTCCTGCCTGCACACACAGCTTTCCTTGCCCACCCACATCCACACCTGCCCGACTGCCCGCTGCTCAGTATTCGCAGCACTCCACTATGAACAACCCCCGCCACTTAGGGACAGGGAGGAGGACAGCTGACCGGTAGGGACTAATATTTGGTATTTTTTTTCTCCTGTGGGGAACAATAGGATTTATGTGGGGAGAATAAGGAATTATGGATTTATGGGGGGAACAATGTGAATAATTCATGTGGGGAGCAATAGGATTTATGTAGGGAGCAATATGATTTATGTGGGGAGCAATGTGATTGATTTTCCTGTGTAGGCCAATGTATGTGTGGATATTTTTTTACTATGAGGGCCAATGTGTGTGTTTTGTTTTTTTCTGTGGGGAACTGATGGTGTGCCTTGGCAATTTTAAAATATTGTTCGGTGTGCCGCGAGTAAAAAAAGGTTGAAAATCACTGCTCTAAAGTATTCAACCCTGCATTCATGTAAAAGTGCTGATTGGCTGTTCTTTGTGTGCCTTGATGATGTCAGCAGCCTGAGCCCTGCTACACAGGAGAGAACAGAGAGCATTAAGAATTGGAGCTATTAAGAATTAGGGGTGAGGCAGAGATTGCTAGCTAGCTTACTGTATACCTCCCAACTTATTCAAAGTACAAAGCGGGACCTTGGGGTGCGCCACGTGCATGCACGGCCGAAACGAGTGTGGCCTATATGAAAGCGGGCGTGTCCTCATGGTAGAGCAGCGACCGCGAGCCACATACCCATTTACTCCACTCCACCCCCCCCCACTGCGGGACACTATGGCCCGCGCGTGGTACAGCAGGACAGGCCCAAAAAAAAACAGGATTGTCACGTGAATATCGGGACAGTTGGGAGGTATGTTACTGGATCAGTTAAAGATGTAATTGTGTATAAAAAACATAGCTCTGTCAGCCACAATTCCTGCAATGCTGTGAGCTGTCCCCACCCTCTTCTTTTATCCCCTTCTGACACTTCATCTTTCTGAGCCAAAAAAAGTCCATTTAAAATGACATCCATGGTGTTTTAATTGCTGACCTGGGTTGAGTTAAAAAGAGCCAACCCTGCAATAACCCGGGTTGAAAGTGTAGTGTGAAAGGGTCTGACCTGGATTCAAAATACTGGGTCGGACCGGGGTTTGCGGTGTGAAAGGAGTATAACCTACTCCCAGATCATGCCAACTTCTGTTAATATAATACACTAGCCATATATGGCCCTACACACTGGGCGATAATACTCAAAGATATGAACGATCTTGTTCATTAATGAACGAGATACCTTTCATATCTTTCAGTGTGGAGGCACCAGCGATGAACGATGCGCGGCCCCGTGCTCGTTCACCGCTGGTGCCCCGTCGCTTGTGCATGCAGGCCAATATGGACGATCTCATCCATATTGCCTGCACTGCTATGGAGCCGGGTCACTACCCCCCCCCCGCCGCCAGGTCGCCTGTATCCGCCGTCGGGCAGCTCGGCGGCGGATCTCGCAATGTGTAGGGCCCATAAGACACACGCTGTCCTTCCAACCAACATAACGCTGATGCTGCTGCTGTTACTGGGATGGAAGGTAATAAAATAAAAATATACAAAACCAGAGTGTTATACAAAGCATATGCACACCTGCAGATACCAACACATCTGATGCGACTAAAACCAATAACCGGATACTAATGTCTAATTCTAGAAAATAGAGTGAGCATCATTCACTCCCGAATCGAGTGTTTTACATCTGCCCCCGCTGGCTAATATAGTCATGGCCGGAACATGCGGCACAGAGAGAGCTCAGCACCGAATATTCAAGCAGAAATAACGACTGCTCTGTACATGCCAAGACCGGTGCCCCCTCCCGGTGCTGCAGCCGTTGCCATCCAGGGTGGAGTTACTGTGCCCAATGACCCTGTGCCGCTACTCGCCATGTTGCCCAGGCACTGCCGTACTGCTCCGCACCATCTCTATGCCATTATATCATGAAACTGCCCTCTGAGCCTAGCCACATTCTCACCCATGCTGCCCCAGGTCTGTCAGGGCCTCTCCCGGCTCCTCTGGGACAATATGTCTGACTAACGGAAGCCTCCAAGTGACAGTTTAAGGAAAGCGCGGAGTAAATGTGTATACGTAACGTCAGGGAGCCCGAGCGTGCGCCGTGCGTGTCACCGGCCGCTGCTCTGCGTGTCAGCAGCTCACCGCCGGACAACCGGTTTATAGTGGCAGTGATGCAGCGCGTATACAGCACATCGGTATACAGCGGTGTATAGCAGTATAACGGATGTATGTACGTAAGAACATATAGTAGTTTATTGCAACAGAGAGCAGCATAAAGCGATATATATCGAAACACATAGCAGCATACCTCCCAACATGACCCTCTCCAGGAGGGACAGAATGCTCTGCTCCTGGACTTCCCTCTTAATTTCTGATTGCCATCACCTGTGGTGAAACACCTTTCTTATTCATTAACTTGTCCAAATCAGGTGCCGACAATTACACATTAAGAGGAAAGTCCAGAAGCAGAGCTATTTGTCCCTCATGGAGAGGGTCATGTTGGGAGGTATGTAGCAGTCCATAGTAGCAGGGATGGGTGTATTACCAGTGCATATTATTATTCACAAGTTTATATGACACCACAAGGTGTTCATTGTGCCAGACAATGAAAACAAGATACATACACATAGTGAAAATACAGAGGAAAACCATAGTATAAAGCAGGGTATATACACATACCTAATCCTCTGCTGATCGGGTTTCATGCTCTCGATCAGCCGAGTTGTGTGTATCCAGCTTGACACCCTGTTACCGGGATACGGTCCTTAGGCCAACTTCCATTAGGTCGATATGGAAAAAGGTCGAAATTAGTTTTTCCCTTTTTTTTCCCATTTTTTTAAAACTTTTTCATACTTTCCGATCCACGTGGACCACGATTGGGAATAGTTTCTGAGCCATGCGAGGGGATGCGGTGCACTAATTGGGGTTCCCCGTCACTTTACAAAGAAAACAACGCCAAAAAATGTTTAAAAAAAACATGTCAACCTTTTTCCGTGTCGACTTAGTGACCATGTCAGCCAATAGTGGTCGACCTAATGACCCATACCCTGTGACCACTTGTGAGGCAGGGGCAGCAGCATTGAGGTAAGCAGCTCCTCTAGGATTATGTTATAAGCCATATGTCGGCTAATGCTCCTGCATTGGCACTGCATAGACCCCTATACAATTGGATAAAGCTTCTGTGAAAGGTGCGAAACGCGTCAGAAGTGTGGATTTTGGACCCTTATTTCTCTATCGTCCTAAGTGGATGCTGGGGTTCCTGAAAGGACCATGGGGAATAGCGGCTCCGCAGGAGACAGGGCACAAAAAAGTAAAGCTTTACTAGGTCAGGTGGTGTGCACTGGCTCCTCCCCCCATGACCCTCCTCCAGACTCCAGTTAGATTTTGTGCCCGAACGAGAAGGGTGCAATCTAGGTGGCTCTCCTAAAGAGCTGCTTAGAGAAAGTTTAGTTTAGGTTTTTTTCTTTACAGTGAGTCCTGCTGGCAACAGGATCACTGCAACGTGGGACTTAGGGGGAAAGTAGTAAACTCACCTGCATGCAGAGTGGATTTGCTGCTTGGCTACTGGACACCATTAGCTCCAGAGGGATCGAACACAGGCCCAGCCGTGGAGTCCGGTCCCGGAGCCGCGCCGCCGACCCCCTTGCAGATGCTGAAGCGTGAAGAGGTCCGGAAACCGGCGGCTGAAGACTCCTCAGTCTTCATAAGGTAGCGCACAGCACTGCAGCTGTGCGCCATTTTCCTCTCAGCACACTTCACTGGGCAGTCACTGAGGGTGCAGAGCGCTGGGGGGGGGCGCTCTGAGAGGCAAATATAAACCTTATACAAGGCTAAAAATACCTCACATATAGCCCATAGGGGCTATATGGAGATATTTAACCCCTGCCTGACTGGAAAAATAGCGGGAGAAGAACCCGCCGAAAAAGGGGCGGGGCCTATCTCCTCAGCACACGGCGCCATTTTCTGTCACAGCTCCGCTGGTCAGAACGGCTCCCAGGTCTCTCCCCTGCACTGCACTACAGAAACAGGGTAAAACAGAGAGGGGGGGCACATTAATGGCTATATATATATATATATTAAAGCAGCTATAAGGGAGCACTTAATATAAGGATATCCCTTGTATATATAGCGCTTTGTGGTGTGTGCTGGCAGACTCTCCCTCTGTCTCCCCAAAAGGGCTAGTGGGTCCTGTCTTCATTAGAGCATTCCCTGTGAGTTTGCGGTGTGTGTCGGTACGTGGTGTCGACATGTATGAGGACGATATTGGTGTGGAGGCGGAGCAATTGCCAAATATGCAGATGTCACCCCCCAGGGGGTCGACACCAGAATGGATGCCTTTATTTGTGGAATTACGTGATGGTTTATCTTCCCTTAAACAGTCAGTTGAGGACATGAGGCGGCCGGACAATCAATTAATGCCTGTCCAGGCGCCTCAAACACCGTCAGGGGCTGTAAAACGCCCTTTGCCTCAGTCGGTCGACACAGACCCAGACACGGGCACTGATTCCAGTGACGACGGTAGAAATTCAAACGTATTTTCCAGTAGGGCCACACGTTATATGATTTTGGCAATGAAGGAGACGTTACATTTAGCTGATACTACAGATACCGTAAAACAGGGTATTATGTATGGTGTGAAAAAACTACAAACAGTTTTTCCTGAATCAGAAGAATTAAATGACGTGTGTGATGAAGCGTGGGTTGCTCCTGATAAAAAGTTGATAATTTCAAAAAAGTTATTGGCATTATACCCTTTCCCGCCAGAGGTTAGGGCGCGCTGGGAAACACCCCCTAAGGTGGACAAGGCGCTCACACGCTTATCCAAACAAGTGGCGTTACCCTCTCCTGAGACGGCCGCACTTAAGGATCCATCAGATAGAAAGATGGAAGTTATTCAAAAGAATATATACACACATGCAGGTGTTATACTACGACCAGCTATAGCAACTGCCTGGATGTGCAGTGCTGGAGTAGTTTGGTCAGAATCCCTGATTGAAAATATTGATACCCTAGATAGGGACAATGTTTTACTGTCGTTAGAACAAATAAAGGATGCATTTATCTATATGCGTGATGCACAGAGGGATATTTGCACACTGGCATCTCGGGTGAGTGCTATGTCCATTTCAGCCAGAAGAGCCTTATGGACACGACAGTGGACAGGCGATGCGGATTCAAAACGTCACATGGAGGTTTTGCCGTATAAAGGGGAGGAGTTATTTGGAGTTGGTCTATCAGACTTGGTGGCCACGGCTACTGCCGGGAAATCCACTTTTTTACCTCAAGTCACTCCCCAACAGAGAAAGGCACCGACCTTTCAACCGCAGCCTTTTCGCTCCTACAAAAATAAGAGAGCAAAGGGCTTGTCGTACCTGCCACGAGGCAGAGGAAGAGGGAAGAGACACCAACAGGCAGCTCCTTCCCAGGAACAGAAGCCCTCCCCGGCTCCTGCAAAAACCTCAGCATGACGCTGGGGCCTCTCAAGCGGACTCGGGGACAGTGGGGGGCCGTCTCAAAAATTACAGCGCGCAGTGGGCTCACTCGCAGGTAGACCCCTGGATCCTGCAGATAATATCTCAGGGGTACAGGTTGGAATTAGAGACGGATCCTCCTCATCGTTTCCTGAAGTCTGCCTTACCAACCGTCTCTTCCGAAAGGGAGAGGGTGTTGGAAGCCATTCACAAGCTGTACGCTCAGCAGGTGATAGTCAAAGTACCCCTATTACAACAAGGAAAGGGGTATTATTCCACTCTATTTTTGGTACCGAAGCCGGATGGCTCGGTAAGGCCTATTCTAAATCTGAAGTCCTTGAACCTCTACATAAAAAAGTTCAAGTTCAAGATGGAGTCACTCAGAGCAGTGATAGCGAACCTGGAAGAAGGGGACTTTATGGTATCCTTGGACATCAAGGATGCGTATCTACACGTTCCGATTTACCCCGCACACCAGGGGTACCTCAGGTTCATTGTTCAAAACTGTCACTATCAGTTTCAGACGCTGCCGTTCGGATTGTCCACGGCGCCTCGGGTCTTTACCAAGGTAATGGCCGAGATGATGATTCTTCTTCGAAGAAAAGGCGTATTAGTTATCCCATACTTGGACGATCTCCTAATAAGGGCAAGGTCCAGAGAACAGCTGGAGACAGCTTTAGCACTATCTCAAGAGGTGCTAAGACAACACGGGTGGATTCTGAATATTCCAAAATCCCATTTAATCCCGACAACTCGTCTGCTGTTCCTAGGAATGATTCTGGACACGGTTCAGAAAAAGGTTTTCCTTCCAGAGGAAAAAGCCAAGGAGTTATCCGATCTGGTCAGGAACCTCCTAAAACCAGGAAAAGTGTCAGTACATCAATGCACAAGAGTCCTGGGAAAAATGGTGGCTTCTTACGAAGCAATTCCATTCGGCAGATTCCATGCAAGAATATTCCAAAGGGATCTGTTGGACAAATGGTCAGGGTCGCATCTGCAGATGCACCTGCGAATAACCCTGTCACCAAAGACAAGGGTGTCACTTCTGTGGTGGTTGCAGAAGGCTCACCTATTAGAAGGCCGCAGATTCGGCATTCAGGATTGGATCCTGGTGACCACGGACGCCAGCCTGAGAGGCTGGGGAGCAGTCACACAAGGAAGAAACTTCCAGGGAGTATGGACGAGTCTGGAAAAGTCTCTTCACATAAACATTCTGGAACTAAGAGCAATCTACAATGCTCTAAGCCAGGCGGAACTTCTCCTGCAAGGAAAGCCGGTGTTGATTCAGTCGGACAACATCACGGCGGTCGCCCATGTAAACAGGCAGGGCGGCACAAGAAGCAGGAGTGCAATGGCAGAAGCTGCCAAGATTCTTCGCTGGGCGGAGAATCACGTGATAGCACTGTCAGCAGTGTTCATCCCGGGCGTGGACAACTGGGAAGCAGACTTCCTCAGCAGACACGATCTTCATCCGGGAGAGTGGGGTCTACATCCAGAAGTCTTCAACATGTTAATAGACCGTTGGGAAAGACCAATTGTAGACATGATGGCGTCTCGCCTCAACAAGAAACTGGACAAATATTGCGCCAGGTCAAGAGATCCACAGGCAATAGCTGTGGACGCACTGGTAACTCCTTGGGTGTACCAGTCAGTGTATGTGTTTCCTCCTCTGCCGCTCATACCAAAGGTATTGAAGATCATACGGCAAAGAAGAGTAAGAACAATACTAGTGGTTCCGGATTGGCCGAGAAGGACTTGGTATCCGGAACTTCAAGAGATGCTCACGGACGAACCGTGGCCTCTACCTCTGAGAAGGGACCTGCTACAGCAGGGTCCCTGTCTTTTTCAAGACTTACCGCGGCTGCGTTTGACGGCATGGCGGTTGAACGCCAGATCCTAAAAGGGAAAGGCATTCCAGAAGAAGTCATTCCTACCTTGATTAAGGCACGGAAGGAAGTCACCGTGAAACATTATCACCGCATTTGGCGAAAATATGTAGCGTGGTGCGAGGATCGGAAGGTTCCGACGGAGGAATTCCAACTGGGTCGTTTCCTACATTTCCTGCAATCAGGATTATCTATGGGTCTCAAATTGGGATCCATTAAGGTTCAAATTTCGGCCCTGTCAATATTCTTCCAAAAAGAATTGGCCTCTGTCCCTGAGGTCCAGACTTTTGTCAAGGGAGTACTGCATATACAGCCTCCTGTGGTGCCTCCGGTGGCACCGTGGGATCTAAATGTAGTTTTAGATTTCCTCAAATCCCATTGGTTTGAACCATTGAAAAAGGTGGATTTGAAATATCTCACATTGAAAGTGACTATGTTACTAGCCCTGGCCTCTGCCAGGAGAGTATCTGAATTGGCGGCTTTATCTTATAAAAGTCCTTATCTAATCTTCCATTCGGATAGGGCAGAACTGCGGACTCGTCCGCATTTTCTCCCTAAAGTGGTATCAGCATTTCATCTGAACCAACCTATTGTGGTGCCTGCGGCCACTAGCGACTTGGAGGACTCCAAGTTGTTGGACGTTGTCAGAGCCTTAAAAATATACATTGCAAGGACGGCTGGAGTCAGAAAATCTGACTCGCTGTTTATATTGTATGCACCCAACAAGTTGGGCGCACCTGCTTCTAAGCAGTCGATTGCTCGTTGGATTTGTAACACAATTCAACTTGCACATTCTGTGGCAGGCCTGCCACAGCCTAAAACTGTAAAAGCCCACTCCACAAGGAAGGTGGGCTCATCTTGGGCGGCTGCCCGAGGGGTCTCGGCATTACAACTCTGCCGAGCAGCTACGTGGTCGGGGGAGAACACGTTTGTAAAATTTTACAAATTTGATACCCTGGCAAAGGAGGACCTGGAGTTCTCTCATTCGGTGCTGCAGAGTCATCCGCACTCTCCCGCCCGTTTGGGAGCTTTGGTATAATCCCCATGGTCCTTTCAGGAACCCCAGCATCCACTTAGGACGATAGAGAAAATAAGAATTTACTTACCGATAATTCTATTTCTCGGAGTCCGTAGTGGATGCTGGGCGCCCATCCCAAGTGCGGATTATCTGCAATACTTGTACATAGTTATTGTTAACTAATTCGGGTTATTGTTAAGGAGCCATCTTTAAGAGGCCCTTTCTGTTGTCATACTGTTAACTGGGTTTAGATCACAAGTTGTACGGTGTGATTGGTGTGGCTGGTATGAGTCTTACCCGGGATTCAAAATGCCTCCCTTATTGTGTATGCTCGTCCGGGCACAGTACCTAACTGGAGTCTGGAGGAGGGTCATGGGGGGAGGAGCCAGTGCACACCACCTGACCTAGTAAAGCTTTACTTTTTTGTGCCCTGTCTCCTGCGGAGCCGCTATTCCCCATGGTCCTTTCAGGAACCCCAGCATCCACTACGGACTCCGAGAAATAGAATTATCGGTAAGTAAATTCTTATTATTACCTTTGAACCCATCTGTATTGCTGTTCATCGCCATTAACATCAGCCCGACACCCTTTGAGAGGAGAGAGACCGGGACCTGGGTGCTTGCAAGCAGCACTGGAACGGTGCGGTCTCGTTGTTCCCCGTGGCTGGACATCCTCGCCATCAGCGGGCGGCATTGCAGGCGCTGGATCCCCTGAAACCGGGACCGCTGTACTCACCATTGGGGCTCCATCTTGCATTACACAACACTGACGGAAACCACACGTAAGGCTCCGTTTAGGAGCATATCTTCATGCCATTATTCTGTCTTTGCTGATGGGCAATAAAATATGGAACATTGCTTTTACATAAAAAACATCTAAGGAACTTACATTTCTACATGGGTTCTAGAAGCAAATTGTTGCGCATTATAACAAGTGTATTATGCGGACTGAAATATAGTTACTAATTTGTCCGTTTGAGAACTGTGCACAGATCAGCTTGGCTCCACCTCCTTGAGTCATTTTTAATAGTATTTTGATAATACTGATTATATTATTGTTCTTATATTGTTAAGATATCTTAGACCGGTCTAGTTTTTTATGTGTATTAAAACTCATGAATTATAAGAAAATTTGCAGTTTGGTTATTTGAACATCAGCCATACCATATTTAATAGCGCAGAGTTAAGTGTTAGATTAGCTTTGGGAACTAGCACAGGGTTCACCTGTGCTAATTAATCTGACTTGAAGGCCCCAAGTCAGTAACTCTGTGTTGCAGTTTGAAAATAACAAATGGTGATTTATTAAATTGAAATTAGCTATTTATTAGCGCCTGGTTGCGGCTTGTGTGTTGTGACCCCTATACAATTGGCAATATCGGGAGAACGGGCTGACATTGTATAGGCGTGTACACAGTTTATGGGGGGGCATTTATCCAAAATCGCATTGTTGAGTTGTATCTGCCGTGACACAGAAATAGCTGCTGACAATGCATGTGTCTGAAGTGGCAAAGGGCTTTTTTCCATGTTCCCGACATGTGAAGGTTTCAGTGGCAGTGTGGAGAGGTGATTGGCCGGGACAGAGCTTTCTCCAAGCCCTGCTTTCAATACATTTGTGCGATATTTCTAAATATTTCATTTAGAATGGGTACATTTTTTCAGATTTATAGCCGCATTTCATATGCGGATTGTGATAAATGGGTTTCAAGGAGTTAATGATTTGCCACACACCACAATCAACCAGTCAGCCATGCCGGTATTTCTTCTACATTATGGGGGTCATTCCGAGTTGTTCGCTCGTTAAAAATCTTCGCATCGCAGCGATTTTCCGCTTAATGCGCATGCGCAATGTCCGCACTGCGACTGCGCCAAGTAAATTTGCTATGCACTTAGGAATTTTACTCACGGCATTTTCATCGTTCTGGCGATCGTAATGTGATTGACAGGAAATGGGTGTTACTGGGCGGAAACAGGCCGTTTTATGGGCGTGTGGGAAAAAACGCTACCGTTTCCGGAAAAAACGCAGGAGTGGCCGGAGAAACGGGGGAGTGTCTGGGCGAACGCTGGGTGTGTTTGTGACGTCAAACCAGGAACGACAAGCAGTGAAATGATCGCAGATGCCGAGTAAGTCTGGAGCTACTCAGAAACTGCTACGAGGTGTGTTATCGCAATATTGCGAATACATCGTTCGCAATTTTAAGATGCTAAGATTCACTCCCAGTAGGCGGCGGCTTAGCATGAGCAAATCTGCTAAAATCCGCTTGCGAGCGAACAACTCGGAATGACCCCCTATACACGGTCGAGTCACATTATTATGACCACCAGCTAATAGACAGAGTAACCGCCATATGCAGCATGGACAGCAGTTAGACGGGCTGAACTGATGTTTTAGCCCCCAGGTTAATTTTGACAGTGAGCTGCTCCACAGTAGGTTGACCCTCATGCACCTTCGTAGCCGACATTCACCTCTCACATCAATGGCACATGGTTATTCGCAGTTTCCATGTCAGTTATTTGCAATGGTGCCATTTGTCCAGTCACGATACACCTTCACAGCAGGCAAACAGTTCACAATTGTGCTGTTTCAGAAACACTGCCACCCTTGGCCCGAAAGCCGATAATCATTTAAGGGATGTACCAGCATAGGAGGACCAGTGCCATTTAACGTATTTGTGAGTAGGCGACCAGTTTTATTGCCAAATTTACGGTATTGTTAATTCACTGTGAATAGATATTTGTCCCCCATGCTTTGCAGTAACTCTTCAAAGTGTATTTTAGCTTTCTGATATTGCTGTTCAGGGATGTAACTACGTGTGTGCAGAGTGTGCGCTGCCCACAGCGCGTTGGCACTGCAGGCGCAACCGGCACACTCTCTCTCCTCCTTCCTCCTCTCCTCCCCCGCCGCAGCCTCTTGCACCCAGTGCACACTGGCCTTGGCGTTCAGCACTCGCAATCGTTTTAATGCGTCTGCCGCCGCCGCCCACCCTTTCACCCGCAGGCGGCCTGTCCCTTTCTAGCAGCTAAGCTGTTGACTTTGTCTGTGTGATATGCAGAGTTCCGCAGCTCTGCCTTGAACTCGGTGGTGGAATACACGTGACTGCAGGTGCCGGAGGAGCGGACCGAGGCAGTGTGGGGTGAGTCACGGGGGAGGGGGGGGGGAGTGAGGTTACAAATGGCAGCATTAACGCACACTTGGCTCAGCAGCTCCACACTGATGTCCCGCACTGTTCCAAACACACTCCCTACACCCCTGTCTCTCTGCTCCCCTCACTCAGTCACCCACCCTCACTGCTCCCTAAACCAGCCCTCACTGCTCCCTGCACCCACTCTCTCTGCTCCCCTCATTCATCCTCACTGCTCCCTACACCCACTCTGCTCCCCTCACTCACCCCCACTGCTCCCTACACCCACTCTCTCTGCTCCCCTTACTCACCCTCACTGCTCCCCTCACTCACTGCTCCCTACACTGACTCACCCTCACTGCTTGATAACCTCACCCTCACTGCTCCCCTCACTCACTGCTCCCTACACTGACCCACCCTCACTGCTTGATAACCTCACCCTCACTGCTCCCTACACTAACCCAGCCTCACTGCTTGATAACCTCACCCTCACTGCTCCCTACACCCTTCCTCACTTTTCCCTACACTCAACCTTACTAACTCCTCTCTACAAGGACCAGGGCCATAACTAGGGGTGTGCAGATGGTGCTTTGCCCAGAGCACATTTGCCCTGTGGGGGCACCATCTACAGATACCCCAACTGTCCGCTTATTCCCTCATGTGGTCCGCTGATGGACGCTCCTTCTGCTCCCACTCCCCTGAGCGCTCTGTCTGCATTAGAGCATCCGATGTCTAGCGCCTCAGCCCCAAGCCTTCACTCTCAGGGAGGGAGCAGCACCAGCCTTTGCCCAATCAGATTGCAGCATCGGCAAGAGTGACGGCTGGCTGCAGAAATCCCTCTCTGTCCCTTTCTCCCTTTGCATGACAGACGTCGGAGGAAGGACAGCTGCTACCAGGGCCGGCTCCAGGCCTACTAGTGCCCTGAGCGAGAAAATGTAAAAGCGCCCCTCCCCCCCCCATGCGCGCGCCTTCGGCGCTCGCGCTCCTGGAAAGTGGGTGTGGTCTCTTGAAAAGTGGGCGTGGCCTCGTAACTTCATATCATCAAACTATAAATATATTTTCACACAATTAGCAGCCTTACACATAGCCACAGTAGTGTTCCTTACACACAATGTCTCCAGTATAGTGCCAGATACACATAATGTGCAGTGCCAGATAGACATGACATGCCCCCCAGCAGTGCCAGCTACACATGACATGCCCCGCAGCAGTGCCAGCTACACATGACATGCCCCGCAGCAGTGCCAGCTACACATGACATGCCCCGCAGCAGTGCCAGCTACACATGATAGTGTTCACTTTTTAGGGCATGGTGCTGATCACAGGGAGGGCACATTTTTAAGTTAGGAGGGCAAAATGATGTACATACTGCTTGTTGTTCCCATACCTATATGTCAAAGCAAGGACAGTGCGCACCGAAGGCGCGCAGCAAAAATTAAGGGGAGTTACTTCGTGGGGAAGGTACGTGGCCACATAATAGTGGCAATTTGCATTACACCACACAGTAGTGCAGCTAATACACACTGCACCAGGTAGAACCTCCTATACACTTTGCGCCAGGCACAGCACTGAGACACATTGCACCAGGGAGAGCACTGAGACACATTGCCTAGCCACAGACGCCTAGCGGGAACACTACATGACATGCCCCCCAGCAGTGCCAGCTACACGTGACATGCCCCCCAGCAGTGCCAGCTACACGTGACATGCTCCCCAGCAGTGCCAGCTACACGTGACATGCCCCCCAGCAGTGCCAGCTACACGTGACATGCCCCCCAGCAGTGCCAGCTACACGTGACATGCCCCCCAGCAGTGCCAGCTACATAAATGGCCACACAGTGCCAGATATGCACCCACAGTTCAGATACATAAATGCCCCCAAAGTGCCAGATACATAAATGCCCCCAGAGTGCAGATATGCCCCCCACAGTGCCAGATACATAAATGCCCCCACAGTGCCAGATACATAAGTGCCCACACAGTGCCAGATACATAAGTGCCCCCACAGTGCCAGATATAAAAATGCCCACACAGTGCCAGATATGTCCCCACAGTGCCAGATATAAAAATGCCCCCACAGTGCCAGATATAAAAATGCCCCCACAGTGCCAGATATGCCCCCACAGGGCCAGATACATAAATGCCCCCAGTGCCAGATACATAAATGCCCACACATTGCCAGATGCATAAATGCCCCCAGTGCCAGATGCATAAGTGCCCACACAGTGCCAGATACATTATTGCCCCCCACAGTGTCAGATACATTAATGCCCCCAGTGCCAGATATGCCCCCCCAGTGCCAGATATTCCCCCACAGTGCCAGATATGCCCCCACAGTGCCAGATACCTTAATGCCTCCAGTGCCAGATATGCCCCCACAGTGAGAGATACCTTAATGCCCCCAGTGCCAGATATGCCCCCACAGTGCCAGATACATTAAATGCCCCCAGTGCCAGATATGCCCCCACAGTGTCAGATAAATAAATGCCCCCCACAGTGCCAGATAAATAAATGCCCCCCACAGTGCCAGATAAATAAATGCCCCCCACAGTGCCAGATAAATAAATGCCCCCACAGTGCCAGATAAATAAGTGCCCCCATAGTGCAGATATACCCCCACAGTGCCAGATACATAAATGCCCCCACAGTGCCGATATGCCCCCACAGTGCCAGATACAGAAATGCCCCCACAGTGCCAGATACAGAAATGCCCCCACAGCGCAGATATGCCCCCACAGTGCCAGAAATGCCCCCACAGTGCCAGATACATTAATGCCCCCTCACAGTGCACAGATTAATGTGTCACCCCCCCGCAGTGCCAGATAAATGAATGCCCCCCACAGTGCCAGATAAATGAATGCCCCCCACAGTGCCAGATAAATGCCCCCCACAGTGCCACATATGCCCCCAGTACCTGCTGTGCCGAGGGAGGGGGAGTGCTGCTGGTAGTGCTGCTGTGCGCGCCGCTGTCTGTGCGCGCTGTGCGGCGCCGGTGTCTGACATCAGACGCCGGCGCCGCACAGCGCACACAGCGGCGGCGCACACAGCGGGAGCCGGGAGGACAGCAGGGGAGATCAGGGCCGGCTCCAGGCTCCGACATGGCGGCGCCAGCGCGCGGTGCCCTTTAAGGGTGGCGCCCTGCACGGCCGCTCGAGTCGAACATGCCTCGAGCCGGCCCTGGCTGCTACTGCCACCGACCACGATACCTCAGGATTCCTCTCCTCAGTATGCTCCACCCCCTCCGTCTCCTGCAGTTTCTGAGGAGGGACTGGAGTATAGGAGCCATTCCTCGGCAGAAGAAATGTAAGTAGCACCATAGCTGCCATCCACATTATACAGCATGACCCAAATGCCCACTGTACTGCCGCAGACAGAAGTCATGAATTTCTTTTGAGCATTTGTTGGAACATCAAACTTAGTGTGAGACCATGCGTCTGACTGTTCTCTACTGTGGTATAAAATGTATAAAGTGTACTTCTTTGTGGTGTGGGCTTTACCTGCCGTCATATGAATTGGTATTATTTTGTGGCCACGCCCCTTCCCCATGAAGCTATGCCCCTGTATGTTTAGCCCAGTTTTGAATATGAAGGGAGGAAGGGGGGGGAGGGGGGTGCCAATGTAGTTTTTTGCACACAGTACTAAAATGTCTAGTTGCAGCACTGTCTACCTGGCATAATGTGTCTCAGGAGTTTTACCTTGTGTAATGTGGGCTCTGCTTGGCATAAAGTGTATCTGGGGCTCTACCTACCGTAATGTGCAAAATGGGACTGTACCTGGTGTAATGTGTGTAAGTGGCGCTACTGCGCAGCGTAGTTTGGAGACTACTGTGCAGCGTAATATGAATTGGTATTATTCTGTGGCCACGCCCCTTCCCCATGAAGCCACTCCCTTCATGGGAGTGGCTTTATGGGGAAGGGGCATGGCCACAAGTTTGAATATGGGGGGGGCAATGCCGTTTCTTGCACACAGCGCTAAACGTCTAGTTATGGCACTGTTGCTGTTTATTAGTAAGTGACAGGTTTTCTTTGAATTTAGGCCCTCATTCCGAGTTGTTCGCTCGCAAGCTGCTTTTAGCAGCATTGCACACGCTAAGCCGCCGCCTACTGGGAGTGAATCTTAGCTTATCAAAATTGCGAACGAAAGATTCGCAATATTGCGAAAAGACTTCTCTGTGCAGTTTCTGAGTAGCTCGAGACTTACTCTTCCAGTGCGATCAGTTCAGTGCTTGTCGTTCCTGGTTTGACGTCGCAAACACACCCAGCGTTCGCCAAGGCACTCCTCCGTTTCTCCAGCCACTCCCGCGTTTTTCCCAGAAACGGTAGCGTTTTTTCGTACACTCCCATAAAATGGCCAGTTTCCGCTCAGAAACACCCACTTCCTGTCAATCACACTCCGATCTCCAGTACGAAGAAAAAACCTTGTAATGCCGTGAGTAAAATACCAATCTTCATAGCAAATTTACTTGGCGCAGTCGCAGTGCGAACATTGCGCATGCGCAGTTAGCGGAAAATCGCTGCGATGCGAAGAAAATTACCGAGCGAACAACTCGGAATGACCACCTTAGAGTATGAGTTTGATAAAGAAGCTTGAAGCGTTAGGTAAGACGAGGAGTATTCCCTTTTTAAAGAGAATACATAGGATATTAAGTAACCTTTCAAAACTGATTTGGTTGATTGCCAAAACAGCGGAGGGTCTGAGGAGGCATGGGATTGATTATTAAGCTTTTGTTCTTCCCATATGGCCTCTAATAAATCGGTGCCTAAATTTTAGAGAGTGAATAAGATGTGATGGAAACCACCTAAAAAAGTGAGAGGATCTCTTTATGACCTGTAATGAAAACCAAAGTAGAGCGTGGTTGGATATTGCAATGAGCTTGATATTAAATACCAATTTTTTAGGAAAGAATGTAGTGGAAATCATAAGATAATCAATTCTAGGGAGCATGTGATGTGTAGCCGATAAACTGTATTCTTTTTCGGTAGGGTTTAGTGCTCTCCAAAGGTCTACCAGTTGTAAATTAGTCATAAACATTGTGATTCCAAATTTCGAGATGGAAGGTAACTTTTTAACAGAATTAGATATATATAATTGATTATTAGAGACCAAATTAAAATCTCCACAAACTATTAAACATCCTGCAGAGTGTGGAATCAGTGCAGCAACTAATTTCTGGAAAAAAAGATTAAAAAAAAACAAAACACCACTGGGGACATAAACATTACAAAATACATAAGGTGTATTATACAACATAGCTGAGACAATAACATATCGTCTTTGTGGGTCGGCTTGTACAGAAAAGACGGTTGATGTTATAGAGCGCTGTGCCAGAATCGCTACACCTCAAGCATTAAATGCATAAGGTGCCAAAGCGATTAGTATCCAATTTAATATATGCAGTTTGACCATTTCAGAAGCAACTAAATGGTGGGAATTCAAATGTTATCGCCCCCGATCTCCCGTCTAAAGTGATGGGAGATCGCAGGGGGAGATATACAATTGATGTCACCTGTAGCGCTGATCGCACCCATTAGTGTCGGCTTTCGCTATGTAAAGTGGCTAAACCCGTCTAAATGAATGGGCGTGATCGGGAAAAGTGCCGGTTGGGTGCCCAAACGGATCACTTTTCACACATTTGAGCTTGCCACCCTGACTGGGTGCGAGCTGAAATGTAGACGCTGGCAGCCAATCGCGCCTGAACGGCGCTACATTTGAATAGCTCCATTCGACGCCTTCTAGTGGCTGCCGGTGAGAATAACATTTGAATTCCGCCCAGTGTGTCTCTTGTATTAAAGCTATATCTAGGTTATGTTTGGATAAATACAGAAGAATCTTTTGTCTCTTGGCTGGGGAATTTATTCCCCCTATATTAAATGAACATATTTTTACATTAGACATCTAGAAATAGTATGCAAGTATATGAAAACACAGCCATACTTTGTTCTATGACTACCAATACAGGGATTAACAGAGTTAGCGCTCTATAACAGACCTGCAGTATATTAAATGTGAATACTATACAGCGAATCATAAACATAAATTCCGGGGTGCATTACTCCTTTCTGGATCCCGGTATGAATAATGGTAAGAGCAAAAAAGTAAAAAACAAAACCCAAAAACTATAAGCATTGAAGTTCCTGAAAACCTCGGTACGACAGAATAACAAGCAATAGACTTGTAATGTAATATGAGAGATCAACTACTATTGAAACATAATTATAAAAACATTGGCCCTCATTCCGAGTCGTTCGCTCGGTCTTTTTCATCGCATCGCAGTGAAATTCCGCTTAGTGCGCATGCGCAATATTCGCACTGCGACTGCGCCAAGTATCTTTGCTATGAAGAAAGTATTTTTACTCACGGCTTTCTCATCGCTCCGGCGAACGTAATGTGATTGACAGGAAATGGGTGTTACTGGGCGGAAACACGGCGTTTTATGGGCGTGTGGCTGAAAACGCTACCGTTTCCGGAAAAAACGCAGGAGTGGCCGGAGAAACGGGGGAGTGGTTGGGCGAACGCTGGGTGTGTTTGTGACGTCAAACCAGGAACGACAAGCACTGAACTGATCGCACAGGCAGAGTAAGTCTGGAGCTACTCTAAAACTGCTAAGTAGTTTGTGCTCGCAATATTGCGAATACATCGGTCGCAATTTTAAGATGCTAAGATACACTCCCAGTAGGCGGCGGCTTAGCGTGTGTAACTCTGCTAAATTCGCCTTGCGACCGATCAACTCGGAATGAGGGCCTTTGAAACATTATATAATTGAAGATGCAAATAGAGATATACTTGAAGATAAAGGAAAAGGTGTATTTATGTCCTGATTAGCATATAAGGTGCGTTGACCATTTCTTGAAGAAAAATACACTGGCTGATATCAAACTGTGTAATGAAAGTGATATAAACACATATCATGACTCAGACAAACATGTCAGAATAAGGATAATGCGTTGACAAGTTAGCGAGCCAAGATGTAGTCGCAAGGTGGGAGAAGAAGGTCCGAAATATCCAAGGCCTGGCTTTTCTCTTGTAGATATGCGAGTATCTTCTGGAGAAGTAAAATCCTGGTATTTGTCACCATCAAATGAAGCCTAGCAGGATATATTAGGGCAAACTTCTTCTTTCCTTTGACCAGACAAGAACATAGTTGAGAAATAGCCTTGAGGGCCATGGTGAGCGCCACAGAAAAATCTTGAAGTAAATTAAGCTTCTTCCCTTCCCATAGTAGTAATTGTTTTTTTCTGGATGCAGTCCAGATTGCTACCTTATGTAGCTAATTCAGGCTCCTAAATATCACCCCAGGTCACGCTTCTGAAATTCTGGATGACGGCCCAATTCTATGAACGCGTTCCACACCAAGATCCTGTAATCTATGCTTAATTGCAATACAAGGATTGACAATACAGAAAAGAAAACATTCAAGGACACAAATATATGTTTGTGAAATCATGTACCTTCCTCTTAAATACTATAGTGGTCATTCCGAGTTGTTCGTTCGTTGCCGTTTTTCACAACGGAGCGATTAGGTGGAAAATGCGCATGCGCATGGTACGCCGCGCGCATGCGTTAAGTACATTAACACAAAACTTTGGAGATTTACACAAGCTCGAGCAACGTTTTTTTCAACGCTCGAGTGATTGACAGGAAGTGGGTGTTTCTGGGCGGAAACTGGTCGTTTTGAGGGAGTGTGCTAAAAAACGCAGGCGTGCCAGGTAAAAACGCAGGAGTGGCTGGAGAAACGGGGGAGTGGCTGGCCAAACGCAGGGCGTGTTTGTGACGTCAAACCAGGAACTAAACGGACTGAGGTGATCGCAATCTAGGAGTAGGTCTGGAGCTACTCAGAAACTGCAAGGAATTATTTAGTAGCAGTTCTGCTAATCTTTCGTTCGCTATTCTGCTAAGCTAAGATACACTCCTAGAGGGCAGGGGCCTAGCGTTTGCAATGCTGCTAAAAGCAGCTAGCGAGCGATCAACTCGGAATGAGGGCCTATATAATAAAAGGCTAATGCTGCTACTCACCTCTATGGGGAGAATTCAGGTATATTGCGCACCAGCGGCCACTAGATGGCAAGTGTTGCTCCATTCAGCCACTCACAGCCGATGTAGCTGACATTACTGTTATGTTGCTCCGTCATTTTGATGGGCTGGTAAGTAGTATGTATATATTTGGTCGGTGTAGTCATTTTGGATCTTTAGCAAAACGTTTTTGCAATGGTAGTTGTCCAGTGGAACTTGTAGACCTGATCACTGACTCTTGTTGTTAGAACTTATCAAATATGGTCCAATACAGGTTGTTCAAAATGGAAGTAATAATGGCTGGGCACATTTTACTATGGAAATCATCCCACAGCTGAAGCAGCTTTTTCCCACTTCTGGGAAATTGCTGAAGCTCTAGTCCACGTTATGGCATAGTAATGGAAAACATGCTTGAAGACTTGCCACAGATTTTTGATAGAATAAAGATGGCCATACATTATATAATTATGATAAGTGGTTGATTGGACCAATAATCGGGCAATGTGTAGCGCAACTGACTACAAATTAGCGGTCTGTTATGGTGGGTACACACTTATAGATATATCTGCAGATCAATTGATCTGCAGATATATCTATCTATGGACGGATCGGGCAGTGTGCCTGATCCGTCGGTGACTGACGTCATGAACTGGGCGGGTGTGTACACACGCCCGCCCAGTTCAGCTGTCAATCACCGCCGGCTGCCACAGTATGTGTACGGGCGGTTGCCTGGTCGCCCGTACACAAACAGTGATGCGCCAATATATTGGTAGATATATTGGCCATCGGCTGTGCTGCAGGGTCGAAGCAATATTTCTGTGAACGACAGAGTTCACAGACATATCACCCGTACACACTGGCCGACGGACCCGCAATATATCGGCCGTTCAATAGAACGGTTGATATATCCGCCAGTGTGTACGGGCCTTAAGACATGCCAAAACGTCTGGCATGTACAATTTGTGAGCTTCAAGTTGGCTGCATTGGACTTTGTACTCTTCCCCTGCCCGAGTAACCAACATTTCCCCTATTCCTTCACAGTAGAGGAACGTGTCACGATCCGGGTATCTGGACGCCATTACTTACCCTTCAGATGCCTCCTAAGGCTGGCTCAGCGTTCCAGGACCGGATCCCGCTGTTCCTGAGTTTCCACATGCAGAATGTCAGAGTGGTGATTTCATCAGCCGCGGCCTCCGCTGTGCCCTCGTGGTTAAATGTGCGCTTGTCAGTCTGGCGTCTCCTGTCTCCTGTGGCCGGCGTCGCCATTACTGTTTCAATTCTCACATGGATTACAAACCAAACTTCCCTCCAAGTGTCTGCATGGGCGCAGCCATCTTGGATTTTGTCATCTGATTATTTCCACCAATCTGCTGTCTGTATTGTTGATTTGCATAATTGCCTAGCCAACCCCTTCCTTGCTGCAGGTATAAGTATGCTGTGCCTGAGCAAGGAAGGCGTCAGTGCTTTGGTTGTCTAACCTAGTTCCAGTTTGTCTCTCTCCTGTGGTTGTCTTCCAGGTTCCAGCTCCTGTCTCCAGACTTCTGCTATAGAGACCCGCACCAGCATTCCATCTGCGGTGTAGCCTGACTCTCCGATCCATTCTGGACTCACCTGTTTCCAGCTACAACAATCACCTGCTTCCAGCCCAGCTTCCAGCAGTGTACAGCTTCTCTTAAAGGGCCGGTGTCCTTTCTGCAGTTTACCACTCTCCACCGGTATTATTATTTCACCGCTCTCAAACTCCAAACTTCATTATTATTTCATCGCTCTCAAGTTCGTTTATTATTTAACTGGTTCCAGCCAGTATCCACTCCGTACCAACAACAGTCTGGTTCCAGCCAGTATCCACAGCAGCCGTTTTACCTTCAGCAGCCCAGCCTTTCCTGGAACATCAGCTGGTACGATCCTGGGTTCTCTCCATTGCTACAGTCAGGCCTGGTAAGGACTTTCCAACTAGAAGATTATAAGAACTGTCTCACACTACCAGTGCCTGTGGCCCTTGCCACCCTGTAGTACCCAGGAATTGTATTTATCCTCTGTTGACTTTTATGTTTCCTTTTACTGCTGCTGTGTTACGGAGTTTGTCATAATAAACATCATTGACTTTTATCCTGGTTGTCGTGGTCACGCCTTCGGGCAGTTATTCTACATGTTACTTACATGTCTAGGGGTCTGATACAACCTCCCAGGTTCCGTTACATCTCAGCCCCTACAACTGAGGCTGCCTCCCGTCAGCTCAGGCCCTCAGTTGTGACAGTAAGCACTGACCTAATGAATCCAGCCGGAGACCAGGATCAAGCGGCCAGGCCGATGCAAGAACTGGCAGCCCGACTTGAACATCAGGAGGCTGCACAGGGCCACATCATCCGCTGTCTCCAGGATCTCTCTACACGGCTGGATGGGATTCAAACGACCCTCCGTGGACCTGGCACGTCCGGTGCGTCCACTACAGTAACACCAGCTGTAACCCCACCCACCTTACCCATTTCCAGTCCACATCTTCATCTTCCAACGCCAGCAAAATTTGATGGATCTCCAAGGTTCTGCAGGGGATTTCTCAATCAATGTGAAATCCACTTTGAGCTTCTACCTGGCAATTTCTTCAGTGACCGTACCAAAATTGCCTATATCATCTCCCTTCTCAGTGGCTCAGCCCTTGACTGGGCATCACCTTTATGGGAGAAGTCTGATCCCCTGCTATCCTCCTATACTGACTTTGTAGCTACATTCAGGCGCATCTTCGACGAGCCAGGCCGGATAACATCTGCTTCATCTGAGATTCTCCGTTTACGCCAGGGAACACGTACTGTGGGACAGTATCTTATACAGTTTAAAATCCTGGCATCCGAACTGGCATGGAACGACGAGGCCCTGTATGCTGCATTCTGGCATGGCTTATCAGAACGCATCAAGGATGAGTTAGCTACCAGAGACTTGCCCTCTAAGTTGGATGAGCTAATTTCTCTTTGCACGAAGGTTGATCTACGTTTCAGAGAGAGAGCAACCGAGCGAGGAAGATCATCTACTCCTAAATCTTCTGCTCCTCCTCCTCGTCAACCATCTCCATCCAAGGATGAGCCTATGCAAATTAGTCATTCCCGTCTATCTCCCGCTGAGCGCCGAAGACGTCTCTCTGAGTCTCTCTGTCTCTACTGTGCAGCTCCGTCGCACACTATCAATGCCTGTCCCAAACATCCGGGAAACTCCAGATCCTAGCTCGCCAAGGAGAGGGCCGGCTAGGAGTAATGATCTCCTCTCCATCTCCTCATGACTGTAACCTCCCAGTGTCGCTCCAAATTGCTCAACGTTACAGGAACGTCATTGCCCTCCTTGATTCCGGAGCAGCTGGGAATTTCATAACCGAAGCTTATGTTAAACGGTGGTCCCTACCCACCGAGAGACTGTCCTCGTCCATCTCTTTGACTGCCGTGGATGGCAGCAAGATTTTTGACGCATTCATTTCCTTAAGGACTCTTCCAGTTCGTCTGAGAGTGGGAGTTCTTCATTCTGAGTATATTTCTTTTTTAGTGATTCCAAGAGCCACACATCCAGTGGTTTTAGGCCTTCCATGGCTCCGTCTCCACAACCCATCAATTGACTGGACGACTACGCAAATACTGGCATGGGGTCCCTCCTGTGCTGAGACTTGTTTAGCCAAAGTTCTTCCTGTTTGTTCTTCCTTCCCCAGGTCATCTGATGTTCCGCCTCCTCCATATCAAGACTTCACGGACGTGTTCAGTAAAGCCTCTGCTGATATCCTTCCTCCTCATAGAGAATGGGACTGCCCAATCGACCTCATTCCAGGGAAGGTTCCACCGCGAGGCCGAACTTATCCGTTGTCTCTGCCTGAGACACACTCCATGGAAGAGTACATCAAAGAGAACCTGGCGAAGGGTTTCATCCGACCATCTTCTTCTCCAGCCGGCGCAGGCTTCTTCTTCGTTAAGAAGAAAGACGGTGGTCTGCGTCCGTGCATCGACTACAGAGGTCTGAACGACATTACCGTCAAGAACCGATACCCTTTACCCCTGATTACCGAGCTCTTTGATAGAGTTAGTGGTGCAACTATTTTCACAAAGCTGGACTTGAGGGGTGCCTACAATCTCATCCGAATCCGTGAGGGTGACGAGTGGAAGACCGCCTTTAACACCCGTGACGGACATTATGAGTACCTCGTCATGCCCTTCGGATTGAGCAACGCTCCAGCAGTCTTCCAGCACTTCGTGAATGAGATTTTCAGGGACATCTTGTACCGCCATGTCGTGGTTTATCTAGACGACATCCTCATCTTTGCTAATAATCTCGAAGATCATCGTTTCTGGGTAAAAGAGGTTCTTTCCCATCTCCGTGTCAATCACCTCTATTGTAAATTGGAGAAGTGTGTGTTTGAAGTTAAAACCATTCCGTTTCTAGGTTACATTGTGTCCGGTTCCGGACTAGAGATGGATCCTGAGAAACTCCGAGCAATCCAGAATTGGCCTATACCCTTAAGCCTCAAAGGGGTCCAGAGGTTCTTAGGGTTCGCCAATTATTATAGAAAATTTATACGAGACTTTTCCACCATCGTGGCGCCTATCACTGCATTAACCAAGAAAGGTGCTAATCCGTCCAAGTGGTCCGAGGAAGCTACACAGGCCTTTCACCTTCTGAAGCAACGGTTCATCTCTGCACCAGTTCTGAAACATCCCGACACCGACTCTCCTTTTATCTTAGAGGTAGATGCCTCCTCCGTTGGAGTAGGAGCAGTGTTATCCCAGAGGGCCAAAGATGGACATCTACATCCTTGCAGTTTCTTCTCCCGGAAGTTCTCCCCAGCTGAGCGCAACTATGCCATTGGCGATCAGGAGTTGCTAGCCATCAAGCTCGCTCTGGAGGAGTGGAGATACCTGTTGGAGGGAGCTTCCCACTCAATCACCATACTTACCGACCACAAAAATCTTTTATATCTCAAAGGCGCACAATGTCTGAATCCTCGTCAGGCCAGATGGGCACTTTTCTTCTCTAGGTTTGACTTTAAACTCCAGTTCTGTCCGGGTTCTCAGAATCGTAAGGCCGATGCCCTTTCCCGCTCATGGGAGCAAGAAAATGAGTCCGAGTCTGCAGACAAGCATCCTATTATTAATCCGTTGGCATTCTCCACGGTAGGGATGGACTCTACGCCTCCACCAGGGAAAAGTTTTGTTAAGCCAGTTCTAAGGAAGAAGCTCATGCATTGGGCCCATGCTTCCCGTTTTGCTGGACATACAGGCATTCAGAAAACCCTTGAATTTATTTCTAGGTCCTACTGGTGGCCAACTCTGAAGAAGGACGTTATGGAATTTATTGCCTCCTGCCCAAAGTGTGCCCAACACAAAGTCTCCCGCCAGTCGCCTGCGGGGCAACTGGTTCCATTATCTGTTCCCCGTCGACCTTGGACCCATTTGTCGATGGACTTTGTTTCCGATCTACCTATCTGCAACAAGTTTAATACCATCTGGGTGGTAGTTGACCGGTTCACCAAGATGGCACATTTCATCCCTCTCACCGGTCTTCCGTCAGCTTCCAAGTTGGCTCAAGTGTTTATACAAGAGATCTTCCGACTTCACGGTCTTCCTGAAGAGATCATCTCGGATCGTGGAGTACAATTTGTAGCCAAATTTTGGCGAAGTTTGTGTCAAGCCCTCCAAGTCAAGTTAAAGTTTTCCACGGCTTACCATCCTCAGACCAATGGTCAAACCGAGAGGGTGAATCAGGACTTGGAGGCCTTCCTCCGTATATATGTGTCTTCCTCTCAAGATGACTGGGTTCAACTCCTTCCTTGGGCCGAGTTCAGCCACAACAATCAATACCATTCCTCATCTTCTTCTACACCATTCTTCATTAATTATGGATTCCACCCTAAAGTCCCAGAATTCCAACCGCTTCCCGCAACTTCTGTTCCAGCAGTGGATGTCACCTTGCGTCAGTTTTCAAATAACTGGAGGAACGTCCGCGCAGCCCTGCTTAAAGCCTCATTCAGGTATAAGAAGTTTGCCGATAGGAAGCGTAGAGCGGTTCCTGCTCTCAAGGTGGGTGATCGTGTGTGGCTGTCCACGAAGAATTTGAGGTTGAGAGTTCCCAGCATGAAATTTGCACCTCGCTACATCGGACCCTTCAAGATTGAACAAGTCATCAATCCTGTTGCCTACAGTTTACAGTTACCATCCTTCTTGAAAATACCCAGGACATTTCATGTTTCTTTGTTGAAACCGCTGATCCTGAATCGGTTTCATTCCGCACTTCCTCCAGCTCCCAAAGTTCAGACTCAACGGGGAGTCGAGTACGAGGTGGCCAAGATTTTGGACTCACGTTTCCGTTACGGTCAGTTACAATACCTCATTGACTGGAAGGGCTATGGTCCTGAAGAACGCTCTTGGACCAATGCCTCAGACGTCCATGCTCCTGCCTTGGTGCGAAATTTCCACGCAAAGTTTCCTTTAAAGCCTAAGAAGTGTCCTGGGGCCACTCCTAAAGGGGGGGGTGCTGTCACGATCCGGGTATCTGGACGCCATTACTTACCCTTCAGATGCCTCCTAAGGCTGGCTCAGCGTTCCAGGACCGGATCCCGCTGTTCCTGAGTTTCCACATGCAGAATGTCAGAGTGGTGATTTCATCAGCCGCGGCCTCCGCTGTGCCCGCGTGGTTAAATGTGCGCTTGTCAGTCTGGCGTCTCCTGTCTCCTGTGGCCGGCGTCGCCATTACTGTTTCAATTCTCACATGGATTACAAACCAAACTTCCCTCCAAGTGTCTGCATGGGCGCAGCCATCTTGGATTTTGTCATCTGATTATTTCCACCAATCTGCTGTCTGTATTGTTGATTTGCATAATTGCCTAGCCAACCCCTTCCTTGCTGCAGGTATAAGTATGCTGTGCCTGAGCAAGGAAGGCGTCAGTGCTTTGGTTGTCTAACCTAGTTCCAGTTTGTCTCTCTCCTGTGGTTGTCTTCCAGGTTCCAGCTCCTGTCTCCAGACTTCTGCTATAGAGACCCGCACCAGCATTCCATCTGCGGTGTAGCCTGACTCTCCGATCCATTCTGGACTCACCTGTTTCCAGCTACAACAATCACCTGCTTCCAGCCCAGCTTCCAGCAGTGTACAGCTTCTCTTAAAGGGCCGGTGTCCTTTCTGCAGTTTACCACTCTCCACCGGTATTATTATTTCACCGCTCTCAAACTCCAAACTTCATTATTATTTCATCGCTCTCAAGTTCGTTTATTATTTAACTGGTTCCAGCCAGTATACACTCCGTACCAACAACAGTCTGGTTCCAGCCAGTATCCACAGCAGCCGTTTTACCTTCAGCAGCCCAGCCTTTCCTGGAACATCAGCTGGTACGATCCTGGGTTCTCTCCATTGCTACAGTCAGGCCTGGTAAGGACTTTCCAACTAGAAGATTATAAGAACTGTCTCACACTACCAGTGCCTGTGGCCCTTGCCACCCTGTAGTACCCAGGAATTGTATTTGTCCTCTGTTGACTTTTATGTTTCCTTTTACTGCTGCTGTGTTACGGAGTTTGTCATAATAAACATCATTGACTTTTATCCTGGTTGTCGTGGTCACGCCTTCGGGCAGTTATTCTACATGTTACTTACATGTCTAGGGGTCTGATACAACCTCCCAGGTTCCGTTACATCTCAGCCCCTACAACTGAGGCTGCCTCCCGTCAGCTCAGGCCCTCAGTTGTGACAGAACGTGGAAATATCTCCTCCCGAGGTGAGGAAAATATAGTGTTGCCATACACTGTGAGATATCTCTCAATGGTATATGTTTAAGTTGCAGGCAGTCGAGATCCCGGCATTCAGGCTAGCAATGCCGGAATCCCAACAGCTGGCAATGCCGGCAGCCGGAATACCGACCAAACATGACTATTCCTACTCATGGGTGTCACGACACCCATAGAGTGGGAACAGAACCTACGGCGAGTGCAGCGAGCCACCGAGCCCGCGGCGCGGGGAGCGTCTCTTTTTGCTCGCCCTGCTGGCGGCCGGGATCTTGACGGCCGGCATCCCGGACGCCGGTAAATCATACCGAACCCCTCTCAGTGTATGGCCATGATACCTGCTGGGTTTCAGGTTGTCATATAAAATATCTGACAATGTCTACCCAGCATTAAGGTCAGGACAAAATTATTTTATCTTCAGTGTTAAGCTAGGTACACACTATACAATGATTTGAACAATTTGCCAATAATCGGGTGCTCGGCCTGTTTTAATGTATAGTGTGTGTACAATAATTTCTCTTACGTCCTAGAGGATGCTGGGGACTCCAAAAGGACCATGGGATATAGACGGATCCGCAGGAGACATGGGCACACTAAAAAGACTTTTACTGGGAGTGAACTGGCTCCTCCCTCTATGCCCCTCCCCCAGACCTCAGTTAGACTCTGTGCCCAGGAGTCACTGGACACACACTAGGGGAGCTCTACTGAGTTTCTCTGGAAAAGACTTATGTTAGGCTTTTTTATTTACAGGGAGACCTGCTGGCTACAGGCTCCCTGCATCGTGGGACTAAGGGGAGAGAAGTCAGACCTACTTCTTCTTAGTTAAGGGCTCTGCTTCTTAGGCTACTGGACACCATTAGCTCCAGAGGGTTCGATCACTTGGTTTGCCTAGCTGCTTGTTCCCGGAGCCACGCCGTCACCCCCTCACAGAAGCCAGAAGAAAGAAGCCGGGTGAGTATTAGAAGAACAGAAGACATCAGAGGCAGAAGACTTCAGTAACGGAGGTACAGCGCAGCGGTAGCGCTGCGCTCCATGCTCCCACACACATCACCAACGGCACTTACAGGGTGCAGTGCGCTGGGGGGGAGCGCCCTGGGCAGCAGTTACTGGGGTCAATCTGACTGACAAAAGGCATATTCAGTGCCCGGGCACCGTATACAATACCACCGCCAGTATAAATATATCAAATTTGAGCGGGACTACAGCGCGCCGGGAAGGAACGGGGCTAAGCCGCACAGCTCACCAGCACCATTTTCTCTCTCTCCACAGCCGCTGCAGAGGCGCTGGCCCGGACCTCCAAGCTCCTTCAAAGTAACAAGGGAGCAAAACGGGGGAGGGGGGGGGGCACATACAATTTGGTGCTTTCTCTAACGTCCTAGTGGATGCTGGGGACTCCGTAAGGACCGTGGGGAATAGACGGGCTCCGCAGGAGACAGGGCACTTTAAGAAAGAATTTGAATACTGGTGTGCTCTGGCTCCTCCCTCTATGTCCCTCCTCCAGACCTCAGTTTGAATCTGTGCCCGGACGAGCTGGGTGTTACTTAGTGAGCTCTGCTGAGCTTGCTATAAGAAAGTATTTTGTTAGGTTTTTTATTTTCAGGGAGCTCTGCTGACAACAGACTCCCTGCATCGTGGGACTGAGGGGAGAGAAGCAGCCCTACTCTCTGAAGATAGGTCCTGCTTCTTAGGCTACTGGACACCATTAGCTCCAGAGGGATCGTACACAGGATCTCACCCTTTGTCGTCCGATCCCGGAGCCGCGCCGCCGTCCCCCTCGCAGAGCCGGAAGACAGAAACCGGGTGAAAGAAGCAAGAAGACTTTGAAATCGGCGGCAGAAGACTCCAGTCTTCATATGAGGTAGCGCACAGCACTGCAGCTGTGCGCCATTGCTCCCACACTACACCCACATACTCCGGTCACTGTAAGGGTGCAGGGCGCAGGGGGGGGGGGGGGGGGGCCCTGGGCAGCAATTAGAGACCTCTTTGGCAAAAGTTTGCATAATATACAGTTGGGCACTGTATATATGTATGAGCCCCCGCCAAAATTGTACATGAAAGCGGGACAGAAGCCCGCCGTCGAGGGGGCGGGGCTTCTTCCTCAGCACTCACCAGCGCTATGTTTTTTCTCCACAGCACCGCTGAGAGGAAGCTCCCCAGTCTTTCACCTGCAGTTACACGGTAGAAGAGGGTAAAAAGAGAGGGGGGGCACATAATTAGGCGCAAAAATCAATATAAACAGCAGCTACTGGGTTAACATTAAGTTACTGTGTTATTCCTGGGTTAATAGCACTGGGGTGTGTGCTGGCATACTCTCTCTCTGTCTCTCCAAAGGGCCTTATGGGGGAATTGTCTTCAGATGAGCATTCCCTGAGTGTGTGGTGTGTCGGTACATGTGTGTCGACATGTCTGAGGTAAAAGGCTCCCCTAACTAAGGAGGATAAGGAGCAAATATGTGTGTGAGAGGGTGTCTCCGTCGACAACGGCGACACCTGTTTGGATATGTGTAAATAAGTGCTAAGGTGAATTTATTGCACAAAAGATTAGAGAACAGACAGGAAATCTACCCATGTCTGTCCCTATGTCGCAGAGACCTTTAGAGTCTCTCAATGCTCACTATCCAAAATAATAGACACTGATATCGACACGGAGTTTGACTCCAGTGTCGATTACGATAATGCAAAGTTACAGCCAAAATGGCAGAAAAGTATTCAATATATGATTATTGTAATAAACGATGATTTGCATATCACTGATGACTCATCTGTCCCTGACACAAGGGTACACATGTTTAAGGGGAAGAAAGCTGAGGTAAATTTCCCTCCTCTCATGATGAAAAAGAGCGGTAAATCTCCAGACAAGAGACTGCAGTTTCCCACAAAGAATTCTCAGGCAGTATCCTTTCCGCACTAGGGCCAGGATATGATGGGAATCTTCCCCTAGGGTGTCACGTTTGCCCAAAAGGTAGCCCTGACGTAACAGCTATTCTCAGGGATCCTGCAGATAGCGTGCACATTCTGGTACACTACTCAGACCGGCGATTGTGTCGGCATGGGTTTATAGCGCTGTGGCAGCGTGGACAGGTACCTTATCAGCAGAGATTGAGACCCTAGTATGCATATAGATATATATATGTATATATAGAGATATATATATATTAAAGATGCTGTCTTAAGTAGGGATGAGCGGGTTCGGTTCCTCGGAATCCGAACCCGCCCGAACTTCAGTTTTTTTCACACGGGGCCGAGCGACTCGGATCTTCCCGCCTTGCTCGGTTAACCCGAGCGCGCCCGAACGTCATCATCCCGCTGTCGGATTCTCGCGAGGCTCGGATTCTATCGCGAGACTCGGATTCTATACAAGGAGCCGCGCGTCGCCGCCATTTTCACACGTGCATTGAGATTCATAGGGAGAGGACGTGGCTGGCGTCCTCTCCGTTTATAGAGAAGAGAGTGAGACAGTAGAGAGAGACACAGTAGTAATTTTGGGGAGCATTAGGAGGAGTACTAGTAGTTACTTGCTGAAGTGATAGATAGTGTGACTGTATTATCTGACTTGTGGGGGAGACACTGACAGTGGGGAGCAGTTAGAGTCTGAGAGCAGGACTCAGGAGTACATATAACGTACAGTGCACACTTTTGCTGCCAGAGTGCCACACTGCCATTGTGACCACACTGACCACCAGTATAATATATATTGTGATTGTCTGCTTAGGAGTACTACTTGCAAGTTGCTGATAGTGTGACCACTGACCAGTGACCTGACCACCAGTTTAATAATCACCACCAGTGAGTTTAATATATATATATATATAATTGTATATAATATATATATAATATTGTATACCACCTACCCGTGGTTTTTTTTTTTTCTTTCTTCTTTATACATACTACTATAGTAGCTTACTGTAGCAGTCTGCGGTGCTGCTGAGCTGACAGTGTCCAGCAGGTCCGTCATCAGTCATTACATAATAAATATATATACCTGTCCGGCTGCAGTACTAGTGATATTATATATATATATATTGATTTCATCTCATTATCATCCAGTCTATATTAGCAGCAGACACAGTACGGTAGTCCACGGCTGTAGCTACCTCTGTGTCGGCAGTCGCTCGTCCATCCATAATTGTATACCACCTACCCGTGTTTTTTTTTTTTTCTTTCTTCTTTATACATACTACTATAGTAGCTTACTGTAGCAGTCTGCGGTGCTGCTGAGCTGACAGTGTCCAGCAGGTCCGTCATCAGTCATTACATAATAAATATATATACCTGTCCGGCTGCAGTACTAGTGATATTATATATATATATATTGATTTCATCTCATTATCATCCAGTCTATATTAGCAGCAGACACAGTACGGTAGTCCACGGCTGTAGCTACCTCTGTGTCGGCAGTCGCTCGTCCATCCATAATTGTATACCACCTAACCGTGGTTTTTTTTTTTCTTTCTTCTTTATACATACTACTGTAGTAGCTTACTGTAGCAGTCTGCGGTGCTGCTGAGCTGACAGTGTCCAGCAGGTCCGTCATCAGTCATTACATAATAAATATATCTACCTGTCCGGCTGCAGTACTAGTGTGATATTATATATATATATATTGATTTCATCTCATTATCATCCAGTCTATATTAGCAGCAGACACAGTACGGTAGTCCACGGCTGTAGCTACCTCTGTGTCGGCAGTCGCTCGTCCATCCATAATTGTATACCACCTACCCGTGGTTTTTTTTTTTTCTTTCTTCTTTATACATACTACTATAGTAGCTTACTGTAGCAGTCTGCGGTGCTGCTGAGCTGACAGTGTCCAGCAGGTCCGTCATCAGTCATTACATAATAAATATATATACCTGTCCGGCTGCAGTACTAGTGATATTATATATATATATATTGATTTCATCTCATTATCATCCAGTCTATATTAGCAGCAGACACAGTACGGTAGTCCACGGCTGTAGCTACCTCTGTGTCGGCAGTCGCTCGTCCATCCATAATTGTATACCACCTAACCGTGGTTTTTTTTTTTTTCTTTCTTCTTTATACATACTACTATAGTAGCTTACTGTAGCAGTCTGCGGTGCTGCTGAGCTGACAGTGTCCAGCAGGTCCGTCATCAGTCATTACAAAATAAATATATCTACCTGTCCGGCTGCAGTACTAGTGTGATATATATATATATATATTGATTTCATCTCATTATCATCCAGTCTATATTAGCAGCAGACACAGTACGGTAGTCCACGGCTGTAGCTACCTCTGTGTCGGCAGTCGCTCGTCCATCCATAATTGTATACCACCTACCCGTGGTTTTTTCTTTTTTCTTTCTTCTTTATACATACTACTATAGTAGCTTACTGTAGCAGTCTGCGGTGCTGCTGAGCTGACAGTGTCCAGCAGGTCCGTCATCAGTCATTACATAATAAATATATCTACCTGTCCGGCTGCAGTACTAGTGTGATATAATATATATTGATTTCATCTCATTATCATCCAGTCTATATTAGCAGCAGACACAGTACGGTAGTCCACGGCTGTAGCTACCTCTGTGTCGGCAGTCGCTCGTCCATCCATAATTGAATACCACCTAACCGTGTTTTTTTTTTTCTTTCTTCTTTATACATACTACTATAGTAGCTTACTGTAGCAGTCTGCGGTGCTGCTGAGCTGACAGTGTCCAGCAGGTCCATCATCAGTCATTACATAATAAATATATCTACCTGTCCGGCTGCAGTACTAGTGTGATATTATATATATATATATATTGATTTCATCTCATTATCATCCAGTCTATATTAGCAGCAGACACAGTACGGTAGTCCACGGCTGTAGCTACCTCTGTGTCGGCAGTCGCTCGTCCATCCATAATTGTATACCACCTACCCGTGTTTTTTTTTTTTTTTTCTTCTTTATACATACTACTATAGTAGCTTACTGTAGCAGTCTGCGGTGCTGCTGAGCTGACAGTGTCCAGCAGGTCCGTCATCAGTCATTACATAATAAATATATCTACCTGTCCGGCTGCAGTACTAGTGTGATATTATATATATATATATTGATTTCATCTCATTATCATCCAGTCTATATTAGCAGCAGACACAGTACGGTAGTCCACGGCTGTAGCTACCTCTGTGTCGGCAGTCGCTCGTCCATCCATAATTGTATACCACCTACCCGTGTTTTTTTTTTTCTTTCTTCTTTATACATACTACTATAGTAGCTTACTGTAGCAGTCTGCGGTGCTGCTGAGCTGACAGTGTCCAGCAGGTCCGTCATCAGTCATTACATAATAAATATATCTACCTGTCCGGCTGCAGTACTAGTGTGATATTATATATATATATATATTGATTTCATCTCATTATCATCCAGTCTATATTAGCAGCAGACACAGTACGGTAGTCCACGGCTGTAGCTACCTCTGTGTCGGCAGTCGCTCGTCCATCCATAATTGTATACCACCTACCCGTGGTTTTTTTTTTTTCTTTCTTCTTTATACATACTACTATAGTAGCTTACTGTAGCAGTCTGCGGTGCTGCTGAGCTGACAGTGTCCAGCAGGTCCGTCATCAGTCATTACATAATAAATATATCTACCTGTCCGGCTGCAGTACTAGTGTGATATAATATATATTGATTTCATCTCATTATCATCCAGTCTATATTAGCAGCAGACACAGTACGGTAGTCCACGGCTGTAGCTACCTCTGTGTCGGCAGTCGCTCGTCCATCCATAATTGTATACCACCTACCCGTGGTTTTTTTTTTTCTTTCTTCTTTATACATACTACTATAGTAGCTTACTGTAGCAGTCTGCGGTGCTGCTGAGCTGACAGTGTCCAGCAGGTCCGTCATCAGTCATTACATAATAAATATATATACCTGTCCGGCTGCAGTACTAGTGATATTATATATATATATATTGATTTCATCTCATTATCATCCAGTCTATATTAGCAGCAGACACAGTACGGTAGTCCACGGCTGTAGCTACCTCTGTGTCTTTTAGTTGTGCCTATTAAAATATGGAGAACAAAAATGTTGAGGTTCCAAAATTAGGGAAAGATCAAGATCCACTTCCACCTCGTGCTGAAGCTGCTGCCACTAGTCATGGCCGAGACGATTAAATGCCAGCAACGTCGTCTGCCAAGGCCGATGCCCAATGTCATAGTACAGAGCATGTAAAATCCAAAACACAAAATATCAGTAAAAAAAGGACTCCAAAATCTAAAATAAAATTGTCGGAGGAGAAGCGTAAACTTGCCAATATGCCATTTACCACACGGAGTGGCAAGGAACGGCTGAGGCCCTGGCCTATGTTCATGGCTAGTGGTTCAGCTTCACATGAGGATGGAAGCACTCAGCCTCTCGCTAGAAAACTGAAAAGACTCAAGCTGGCAAAAGCACCGCAAAGAACTGTGCGTTCTTCGAAATCCCAAATCCACAAGGAGAGTCCAATTGTGTCGGTTGCGATGCCTGACCTTCCCAACACTGGACGTGAAGAGCATGCGCCTTCCACCATTTGCACGCCCCCTGCAAGTGCTGGAAGGAGCACCCGCAGTCCAGTTCCTGATAGTCAGATTGAAGATGTCAGTGTTGAAGTACACCAGGATGAGGAGGATATAGGTGTTGCTGGCGCTGGGGAGGAAATTGACAAGGAGGATTCTGATGGTGAGGTGGTTTGTTTAAGTCAGGCACCCGGGGAGACACCTGTTGTCCGTGGGAGGAATAGGGCCGTTGACATGCCTGGTGAAAATACCAAAAAAATCAGCTCTTCGGTGTGGAAGTATTTCACCAGAAATGCGGACAACATTTGTCAAGCCGTGTGTTGCCTTTGTCAAGCTGTAATAAGTAGGGGTAAGGACGTTAACCACCTCGGAACATCCTCCCTTATACGTCACCTGCAGCGCATTCATAATAAGTCAGTGACAAGTTCAAAAACTTTGGGCGACAGCGGAAGCAGTCCACTGACCAGTAAATCCCTTCCTCTTGTAACCAAGCTCACGCAAACCACCCCACCAACTCCCTCAGTGTCAATTTCCTCCTTCCCCAGGAATGCCAATAGTCCTGCAGGCCATGTCACTGGCAATTCTGACGAGTCCTCTCCTGCCTGGGATTCCTCCGATGCATCCTTGCGTGTAACGCCTACTGCTGCTGGCGCTGCTGTTGTTGCTGCTGGGAGTCGATGGTCATCCCAGAGGGGAATTCGTAAGCCCACTTTTACTACTTCCACCAAGCAATTGACTGTCCAACAGTCCTTTGCGAGGAAGATGAAATATCACAGCAGTCATCCTGTTGCAAAGCGGATAACTGAGGCCTTGACAACTATGTTAGTGTTAGACGTGCGTCCGGTATCCGCCGTTAGTTCACAGGGAACTAGACAATTTCTTGAGGTAGTGTGCCCCCGTTACCAAATACCATCTAGGTTCCACTTCTCTAGGCAGGCGATACCGAGAATGTACACGGACGTCAGAAAAAGACTCACCAGTGTCCTAAAAAATGCAGTTGTACCCAATGTCCACTTAACCACGGACATGTGGACAAGTGGAGCAGGGCAGGGTCAGGACTATATGACTGTGACAGCCCACTGGGTAGATGTATGGACTCCCGCCGCAAGAACAGCAGCGGCGGCACCAGTAGCAGCATCTCGCAAACGCCAACTCTTTCCTAGGCAGGCTACGCTTTGTATCACCGGTTTCCAGAATACGCACACAGCTGAAAACCTCTTACGGCAACTGAGGAAGATCATCGCGGAATGGCTTACCCCAATTGGACTCTCCTGTGGATTTGTGGCATCGGACAACGCCAGCAATATTGTGTGTGCATTAAATATGGGCAAATTCCAGCACGTCCCATGTTTTGCACATACCTTGAATTTGGTGGTGCAGAATTTTTTTAAAAACGACAGGGGCGTGCAAGAGATGCTGTCGGTGGCCAGAAGAATTGCGGGACACTTTCGGCGTACAGGCACCACGTACAGAAGACTGGAGCACCACCAAAAACGCCTGAACCTGCCCTGCCATCATCTGAAGCAAGAAGTGGTAACGAGGTGGAATTCAACCCTCTATATGCTTCAGAGGTTGGAGGAGCAGCAAAAGGCCATTCAAGCCTATACAATTGAGCACGATATAGGAGGTGGAATGTACCTGTCTCAAGCGCAGTGGAGAATGATTTCAACGTTGTGCAAGGTTCTGCAACCTTTTGAACTTGCCACACGTGAAGTCAGTTCAGACACTGCCAGCCTGAGTCAGGTCATTCCCCTCATCAGGCTTTTGCAGAAGAAGCTGGAGGCATTGAAGGAGGAGCTAAAAGGGAGCGATTCCGCTAGGCATGTGGGACTTGTGGATGGAGCCCTTAATTCGCTTAACAAGGATTCACGGGTGGTCAATCTGTTGAAATCAGAGCACTACATTTTGGCCACCGTGCTCGATCCTAGATTTAAAACCTACCTTGGATCTCTCTTTCCGGCAGACACAAGTCTGCTGGGGTTCAAAGACCTGCTGGTGACAAAATTGTCAAGTCAAGCGGAACGCGACCTGTCAACATCTCCTCCTTCACATTCTCCCGCAACTGGGGGTGCGAGGAAAAGGCTCAGAATTCCGAGCCCACCCGCTGGCGGTGATGCAGGGCAGTCTGGAGCGACTGCTGATGCTGACATCTGGTCCGGACTGAAGGACCTGACAACGATTACGGACATGTCGTCTACTGTCACTGCATATGATTCTCTCACCATTGAAAGAATGGTGGAGGATTATATGAGTGACCGCATCCAAGTAGGCACGTCAGACAGTCCGTACTTATACTGGCAGGAAAAAGAGGCAATTTGGAGGCCCTTGCACAAACTGGCTTTATTCTACCTAAGTTGCCCTCCCACAAGTGTGTACTCCGAAAGAGTGTTTAGTGCCGCCGCTCACCTTGTCAGCAATCTGCGTACGAGGTTACTTCCAGAAAATGTGGAGAAGATGATGTTCATTAAAATGAATTATAATCAATTCCTCCGTGGAGACATTGACCAGCAGCAATTGCCTCCACAAAGTACACAGGGAGCTGAGATGGTGGATTCCAGTGGGGACGAATTGATAATCTGTGAGGAGCGGGATGTACACGGTGATATATCGGAGGATGATGATGAGGTGGACATCTTGCCTCTGTAGAGCCAGTTTGTGCAAGGAGAGATTAATTGCTTCTTTTTCGGTGGGGGTCCAAACCAACCCGTCATTTCAGTCACAGTCGTGTGGCAGACCCTGTCACTGAAATGATGGGTTGGTTAAAGTGTGCATGTCCTGTTTATACAACATAAGGGTGGGTGGGAGGGCCCAAGGATAATTCCATCTTGCACCTCTTTTTTCTTTCATTTTTATTTGCGTCATGTGCTGTTTGGGGAGTGTTTTTTGGAAGGGCCATCCTGCGTGACACTAAGGTGCCACTCCTAGATGGGCCAGGTGTTTGTGTCGGCCACTAGGGTCGCTTATCTTACTCACACAGCTACCTCATTGCGCCTCTTTTTTTCTTCTTTGCGTCATGTGCTGTTTGGGGAGTGTTTTTTGGAAGGGCCATCCTGCGTGACACTGCAGTGCCACTCTTAGATGGGCCAGGTGTTTGTGTCGGCCACTAGGGTCGCTTAGCTTACTCACACAGCTACCTCATTGCGCCTCTTTTTTTCTTCTTTGCGTCATGTGCTGTTTGGGGAGTGTTTTTTGGAAGGGCCATCCTGCGTGACACTGCAGTGCCACTCCTAGATGGGCCAGGTGTTTGTGTCGGCCACTAGGGTCGCTTAGCTTACTCACACAGCTACCTCATTGCGCCTCTTTTTTTCTTTGCGTCATGTGCTGTTTGGGGAGTGTTTTTTGGAAGGGCCATCCTGCGTGACACTGCAGTGCCACTCCTAGATGGGCCAGGTGTTTGTGTCGGCCACTAGGGTCGCTTATCTTACTTACACAGCTACCTCATTGCGCCTCTTTTTTTCTTCTTTGCGTCATGTGCTGTTTGGGGAGTGTTTTTTGGAAGGGCCATCCTGCGTGACACTGCAGTGCCACTCCTAGATGGGCCAGGTGTTTGTGTCGGCCACTAGGGTCGCTTAGCTTACTCACACAGCTACCTCATTGCGCCTCTTTTTTTCTTCTTTGCGTCATGTGCTGTTTGGGGAGTGTTTTTTGGAAGGGCCATCCTGCGTGACACTGCAGTGCCACTCCTAGATGGGCCAGGTGTTTGTGTCGGCCACTAGGGTCGCTTAGCTTACTCACACAGCTACCTCATTGCGCCTCTTTTTTTCTTTGCGTCATGTGCTGTTTGGGGAGTGTTTTTTGGAAGGGCCATCCTGCGTGACACTGCAGTGGCACTCCTAGATGGGCCAGGTGTTTGTGTCGGCCACTAGGGTCGCTTATCTTACTCACACAGCTACCTCATTGCGCCTCTTTTTTTCTTTGCGTCATGTGCTGTTTTGGGAAGTGTTTTTTGGAAGGGCCATCCTGCGTGACACTGCAGTGCCACTCCTAGATGGGCCAGGTGTTTGTGTCGGCCACTAGGGTCGCTTATCTTACTCACACAGCTACCTCATTGCGCCTCTTTTTTTCTTCTTTGCGTCATGTGCTGTTTGGGGAGTGTTTTTTGGAAGGGCCATCCTGCGTGACACTGCAGTGCCACTCCTAGATGGGCCAGGTGTTTGTGTCGGCCACTAGGGTCGCTTAGCTTACTCACACAGCTACCTCATTGCGCCTCTTTTTTTCTTTGCGTCATGTGCTGTTTGGGGAGTGTTTTTTGTAAGGGCCATCCTGCGTGACACTGCAGCGCCACTCCTAGATGGGCCAGGTGTTTGTGTCGGCCACTAGGGTCGCTTAGCTTAGTCATTCAGCGACCTCGGTGCAAATTTTAGGACTAAAAATAATATTGTGAGGTGTGAGGTATTCAGAATAGACTGAAAATGAGTGGAAATTATGTTTTTTGAGGCTAATAATACTTTGGGATCAAAATGACCCCCACATTCTATGATTTAAGCTGTTTTTTAGGGTTTTTTGAAAAAAAACACCCGAATCCAAAACACACCCGAATCCGACAAAAAAAAATTCGGTGAGGTTTTGCCAAAACGCGGTCGAACCCAAAACACGGCCGCGGAACCGAACCCAAAACCCGAAAAATTTCAAGTGCACATCCCTAGTCTTAAGAGATATGTATATAAAACATGCCCAAAGAGACATGAGTATACTGGGTCCTAGAGTCAAAGCTATGTCGATTTCTGCTTGACGTGTCCTGTAGAATATGCAATGGACAGATGATGCCGACTTAAGAGGCATATGGAAGGCTGAGGATTGTGTGGAGAAGCGTTCTCGGACCTGGTCTCCACAGCTATAGCTGGTAATTCTGATATTTTGCCTTATATTCCTGCACAGCCTAGGAAAGCACGACATTATCAAATGCAGCCTTTCGAATAAAGAAACAAGAAAGTCCGAGGTGCGTCCTTTCTTGCCAGAGGCGGGGGCAGAGGAAAGAAGCTGCACAACACAGCTAGTTCCCAGGAACAGAAGTCCTCCCCGGCCTCTACAAAAATCCACCGCATGTCGCTGGGGCTCCACAGGCGGAGCTAGGCCCGGTGGGGGCACGCCTTCGTAAGTTCAGCCACAAGTGGGTTCACTCCCTGTTAGATCCCTGGGCAATAGATATTGTGTCTCAGGGATACAAGCTGGACTTTGAGAAGATGCCCCCTCACCGACGGCCCTGCCGGCTTCCCCCCACGAGAGGGAAACAGTGTTAACTGCAATTCACAAATTGTATCTTCAACAGGTGGTGGTCAAGGTTCCCCTCCTTCAACAAGGAGGGGGGTATTATTCGACCATGTTGTAGTCCCGAAACCAGACGGTTCGGTCAGACCCATATTGAATTTAAAATCCCTGAACATATACCTGAAAAGGTTTAAGTTCAAGATGGAATCGCTAAGAGCGGTCATTGCAAGCCTGAAAGGGGGAGATTTTATGGTGACTCGGGACATAAAGGATGCATACCTTCATGTCCCCATTTATCCACCTCATCAGGCGTACCTCAGAATTGCGGTACGGGATTGTCATTACCAATTTCAGACGTTGCCGTTTGGTCTCTCCACGGCCTTGAGAATATTCACCAAGGTAATGGCGGAAATGATGGTGCTCCTGCGGAAGCAAGGTGTCACTATTATCACGTACTTGGACGATCTTCTCATAAAAGCGAGATCAAGAGAGCAGTTGCTGAACAGCGTATCACTTTCTCTGGAAGTGTAACGGCAACACGGCTGGATTCTATATATTCCAAAATCGCAGTTGGTTCTTACAGCTCATCTGCCTCTCCTAGGCATGATCCTAGACACAGATCAGAGAAGGGTTTATCTCCTGATAGAGAGAGCTCAGGAGCTCGTGACACTGGTCAGGAATCTATTAAAACCAAAACAGGTGTCAGTGCATCACTGCACTCGAGTCCTGGGAAGGAGGGTGGCATCATACGAGGCCATTCCCTTCGGCAGGTTCCATGCGAGGACCTTCCAATGGGACTTACTGGACAAGTGGTCCGGATCACATCTTCAGATGCATCGGTTAATCACCCCATCCCCCAGGGCCAGGGTGTCTCTCCTGTGGTGGCTGCAGAGTGCTCACCTTCTCGAAGGTCGCAGATTCGGCATTCAGGACTGGGTCCTGGTGACCACGGATGCAAGCCTCCGAGGGTGGGGGGCAGTCACACAGGGAAAAAATTTCCAAGGGCTGTGGTCAAGGCAGGAGACTTGCCTTCACATCAATATCCTGGAACTAAGGGCCATATACAACGCCCTAAGTCAAGCGGAGACCCTGCATGCGACCAACCGGTTCGGATTCAGTCAGACAATATCACCGCAGTGGCTCATGTAAACCGCCAAGGCGGCACAAGGAGCAGGATGGCGATGGTAGAAGCCACCAGAATTCTTTGCTGGGCGGAGAATCACGTAAGCACACTGTCAGCAGTGTTCATTCCGGGAGTGGACAACTGGGAAGCAGACTTCCTCAGCAGGCACGACCTCCACTCGGGAGAGTGGGGACTTCATCAAGAAGTCTTTATGCAGATTGCAAGTCGGTGGGAACTGCCACAGGTGGTCATGATGGCATCCCGCCTCAACAAAAAGCTGCAGAGATATTGCGCCAGGTCAAGAGACCCTCAGACGATAGCTGTGGACGTACTGGTGACACCGTGGGTGTTCCCGTCGGTCTATGTATTTCCTCCTCTTCCTCTCATACCCAAGGTGCTGAGAATCATAAGAAAAGTGGAGTGAGAACAATACTCTTTGTTCCGGATTGGCCAAGAAGGACTTGGTATCCAGATCTGCAAGAAATGCTCACAGAGGACCCGTGGCCTCTGCCTCTAAGACAGGACTTGTGCAACAGGGGCCCTGTCTGTTCCAAGACTTACCGCGGCTGCGTTTGACGGCATGGCGGTTGAACGCCGGATCCTAGCAGAAAAAGGCATTCCGGATGAGGTCATTCCTACGCTGATAGAGGCTAGGAAGGATGTGACGGCTCAACATTATCACCGTATATGGCGAAAATATGTTGCTTGGTGTGAGGCCAGGAATGCCCCTACGGAGGAATTCCAGCTGGGCCGTTTCATTCACTTCCTACAGTTGGGAGTGGCTTTGGGGCTGAAATTGGGTTCCATTAAGGTCCAGATTTCAGTCCTATCCATTTTCTTTCAAAAAGAACTGGCTTCTCTTCCTGAAGTTCAGACGTTGTAAAGGGAGTGCTGCATATTCAGCCCCCTTTTGTGCCTCCAGTGACACCTTGGGATCTTAACGTGGTGTTGAGTTTCCTGAAGTCACACTGGTTTGAGCCACTCAAAACCGTGGAGTTAAAATTTCTCACGTGGAAGGTGGTCATGCTATTAGCCTTGGCTTCAGCTAGGCGTGTGTCAGAATTAGCAGCTTTGTCACATAAAAGCCCCTATCTGGTTTTCCATATGGACAGGGCAGAATTGCGGACCCGTCCACAATTTCTGCCAAAAGTGGTGTCATCTTTTCATATGAACTAACCTATTGTGGTGCCTGTGGCTACTCGTGACTTGGAGGATTCCGGGTTGCTGGATGTGGTCAGGGCTTTGAAGGTTTATGTAGCCAGAACGGCTAGAGACAGGAAAACTGAGTCGCTTTTTATCCTGTATGCATCCAACAAGCTGGGTGCTCCTGCTTCAAAGCAAACTATTGCTCGCTGGATCTGTAACACGATTCAGCAGGCTCATTCTGCGGCTGGATTGCCGCTTCCAAAATCAGTAAAAGCCCACTCCACAAGGAAGGTGGGCTCTTCTTGGGCGGCTGCCCGAGGGGTCTCGGCATTACAGCTTTGCCGAGCAGCTACTTGGTCAGGTTCAAACACTTTTGCAAAGTTTTACAAGTTTGATACCCTGGCTGAGGAGGCCCTTGTGTTTACTCATTCGGTGCTGCAGAGTCATCCGCACTCTCCCGCCCGTTTGGGAGCTTTGGTATAATCCCCATGGTCCTTACGGAGTCCCCAGCATCCACTAGGACGTTAGAGAAAATACGATTTTACTTACCGGTAAATCTATTTCTCGTAGTCCGTAGTGGATGCTGGGCGCCCGTCCCAAGTGCGGACGTCTTCTGCAATACTTGTATATAGTTATTGCTTAAATAAGGGTTATGTTGTGGTTGCATCAGGGTTGATCTGATGCTCCGTTGTTGTTCATACTGTTAACTGGGTAAGTTTATCAGAAGTTATACGGTGTGATTGGTGTGACTGGTATGAGTCTTGCCCTGGATTCGAAAATCCTTTCCTTGTACTGTCAGCTCTTCCGGGCACAGTTTTTCTAACTGAGGTCTGGAGGAGGGACATAGAGGGAGGAGCCAGAGCACACCAGTATCCAAATTCTTTCTTAAAGTGCCCTGTCTCCTGCGGAGTCCGTCTATTCCCCATGGTCCTTACGGAGTCCCCAGCATCCACTACGGACTACGAGAAATAGATTTACCGGTAAGTAAAATCTTATTTTTTATATTGCTAATGACAGCGCTAACCACATATATTATTGCTTTGTAGTATATGGGCGCTGGGGTGTGAGCTGGCATACTCCCTCTGTGTTTCTCTCTGTAGGCTTCCCTGTGGGTCTGTCCCCTTATTTTGGGAGTGTGGATGTGTCGGTATTATGTGTCGACATGTCTGAGGCTGAGTGTTCCTCCCCGGAGGAAGTTACTGGGGGCGCAGAAAAGGATTTGGGAATGACTCTGTCGGCACAGCCGACTGCTGATTGGGTGAATATGTTGAGTACACTGAATGCAAATATGGCTTTATTGTCTAAGAGGTTGGATAAATCTGATTCTCAGACGCAAACATGGAGGAAATCCATGGAGGACTCTTTGTCTCAGGTACAGACCCCCTCGGGGTCACAGAAACGTTCATTTACCCAGATGGTAGATACAGATGCCGACACGGACTCTGATTCCGATGTCAATTTCAATGAGGCTACTTTACACCCAAGGGTAGTTAGGAGTATTCAGTACATGATTGTGGCTATTAAAGATGTTTTACATATCTCTGAGGAACCTGCTGTTCCAGACACGAGGGTTTGCTTATTTAAAGGGAAAAAGCCTGATGTGAAAGTTTCCCCCCTCTCATGAAATGAATGCTCTTTGTGAAAAGGCTTGGGAGTCGCCGGACAAGAGGTGGCAGATTCCCAAGAGAATATTTATGGCATATCCTTTCCCCTCTGATGACAGGGAGAAATGGGAGTCGTCTCCCAATGTCGACAAGGCTCTATCCCGATTGTCCAAGAAGGTGGCGCTGCCGTCTCCTGACACGGCTGCTCTCAAGGATCCGACGGATCGCAAGCTGGAGACGACATTGAAGGCCATTTTCGTTAATACTGGTGCATTGCTCAGACCTGCTGTGACGTCGGTATGGGTGAGTAGTGCTATTGCTAAATGGGCTGATAATTTGGCTTCTGATATGGATACCCTTGATAAGGATAACATTCTTTTGACTATTGGTTATATCAAGGACGCTGCAGATTACCTAAAGGATGCGGCGAGGGATGTTGGCCTCTTGGGATCAAGAGCCAATGCCATGGCGGTCTCGACCAGGAGGGCGCTGTGGACTCATCAATGGAATGCTGATGCCGACTCCAAGAAAAATATGGAAGCTCTCCCCTTTAAAGGTAGTGTCTTGTTTGGTGACGGCCTTGCTGACCTGGTGTCTACCGCTACTGCGGGTAAGTCATCTTTTCTTCCTTATGTTCCCACACAACAGAAAAAGGTGCCCCATCAGCAGATGCAGTCCTTTCGGCCTAATAAATACAAAAGCTTCAAAGGGTAGAGGAAGGGGAAAGAGGTCGCCTGCAGTGTTAGGCGCCCCGGACCAAAAGTCCTCCCCCGCCTCTACCACGTCCACCGCATGACGCTGGGGCTCCCCTGCGGGAGTCCGTGCCGGTGGGGGGCCGTCTCCGAGTCTTCAGTCAGGTCTGGTTTCAATCGGCCCTGGATCCTTGGGTTTTGGACATAGTGTCCCAAGGGTACAAACTGGAGTTTCAGGAGATGCCCCCCCCCCCGCCGCTTTTTCAAGTTGGCCCTTCCAGTTTCTCTTCCAGAAAGAGTAGTAGTAAATGCTGCGATACAAAAGCTGTGTCAACAGAGGGTCGTTGTGCCGGTTCCCCCGTCCCAATGGGGGGAAGGGTTCTATTCGAGCCTCTTGTCGTGCCGAAGCCGGACGGCTCTGTCAGACCGATTCTGAACCTAAAATCCATACTTGAAAACTTTCAAGTTCAAGATGGAATCTCTTCGAGCTGTGATCTCCAGCTTAGAAGGGGGGGATTTTATGGCGTCAGTCGACATAAAGGATGCCTACTTACACATCCCGATATATCCTCCTCATCAGGCCTTCCTGAGATTTGCGGTACAGGATTGTCATTACCAATTTCAGACGTTGCCGTTTGGGCTTTCCGCGGCCCTGAGGGTTTTCACCAAGGTTATGGCGGAAATGATGGTACTCCTTCGCAAGCAAGGGTGTCACAATTATCCCGTACTTGGACGATCTCCTGATAAAGGCGAGATCAAGAGAACAGTTGCTAAGAAATGTGGAACTCTCCCTGTCGGTGCTGCAACATCATGGTTGGATTCTAAATTTGCCAAAGTCTCAGTTGATCCCGACAACTCGGCTGCCCTTCCTGGGCATGATCCTAGACATGGAGCTACAGAGAGTGTTTCTTCCGGAGGAAAAAGCTCTGGAAATACAGACCATGGTTAAGGAGCTTCTGAGACCGGCAAGAATGTCGATTCATCAATGCACTCGAGTGCTAGGGAAGATGGTTGCGGCTTACGAAGCCATTCCATTTGGCAGGTTTCATGCTCGGGTGTTTCAGTGGGATTTGCTGAAAAAATGGACCGGGTCTCACCTGCACATGCACCGGAAAATAAGTCTATCTTCCAGGGCCAGGATTTCTCTTCTGTGGTGGCTGCAAGGCTCTCACCTTCTAGAGGGACGTCGATTCGGAATCCAGGACTGGGTCCTGCTGACCACAGATGCAAGTCTCCGAGGCTGGGGCGCAGTCACACAAGGAAGAAGTTTCCAGGGAAAATGGTCAAACCAGGAATCTTGTCTCCACATAAATGTTCTTGAGTTAAGAGCCATTTACAACGGCCTCCTGCAAGCGAAGAACCTTCTTCAGGGTTTCCCTGTCCTGATCCAGTCGGACAACATAACAGCGGTGGCGTACGTAAACCGCCAAGGCGGAACAAGGAGCAGGGCGGCAATGGCGGAAGACACAAGAATTCTCCGCTGGGCGGAACAGCACGTGAGCGCTCTGTCAGCAGTCTTCCTCTCGGGCGTGGACAACTGGGAAGCAGACTTCCTCAGCAGACACGCTCTCCATCCAGGAGAGTGGGCTCTTCATCAAGAGGTATTTGCAGAAGTGACAAGGCATTGGGGAATTCCTCTGATAGACATGATGGCGTCTCGCCTCAACAAGAAGCTTCCGAAGTATTGTTCCAGGTCGAGGGACCCCCAAGCCTGTGCGGTGGACGCCCTGGTAACTCTGTGGGTGTTTCAGTCGGTGTATGTGTTCCCTCCGCTTCCTCTCATTCCAAAGGTGTTGAGGATCGTAAGACGAACAAGGGTTCGGGCTATACTCGTCGCTCCAGATTGGCCTCGGAGGGCCTGGTATCCGGATCTTCAGGAATTACTAGTGGAAGATCCCTGGCCGCTTCCTCTAAGAGAGGACCTGTTACTGCATGGGCCCTGTGTGTTCCTGGACTTACCGCGGCTGCGTTTGACGGCATGGAAGTTGAACGCCAGATCCTAGCCCGGAAGGGTATTCCCGGGGAGGTCATCCCCACTCTCCTTAAGGCTAGGAAGGAGGTCACGGCGAAACATTATCACCGTTTTTGGAGAAGGTATGTGTCGTGGTGTGAAACCAAAGCTGCTCCTGCGGAGAAGTTTCACTTGGGTCGTTTCCTCCATTTTTTACAGGCAGGCGTGGATGCAGGCCTGAAATTGGGTTCCATCAAAGTGCAGATTTCGGCTTTATCTATCTTTTTTCAAAAAGAATTGGCCGTACTTCCTGAGGTTCAGACTTTCGTGAAGGGAGTGCTGCATATCCATCCTCCATTTGTGCCACCCGTGGCACCGTGGGATCTTGAAGTGGTGTTGCAGTTTCTTATGTCTCACTGGTTTGAACCTTTGCGTAAGGTTGAGTTGAAGTTTCTCACTTGGAAGGTGGTCATGCTTTTGGCTTTGGCGTCTGCCAGACGAGTGTCCGAGTTGGCGGCTTTGTCTCACAAGAGCCCATATTTGATTTTTCATGTGGATAGAGCGGAATTGAGGACTCATCAACAATTTCTGCTGAAGGTGGTTTCTTCGTTTCACATAAATCAACCTATTGTGGTACCTGTGGCTACGGATGCTGTGGCAGTCCCAAAATCTCTTGATGTTGTAAGAGCTTTGAAAATTTATGTCGCCAGAACGGCTCTTACTAGAAAAACAGAGGCTCTGTTTGTCCTGTATGCTTCCAACAAGATTGGAAATCCTGCTTCTAAGCAGACTATTGCACGCTGGATTTGTAGTACGATTCAGCACGCTCATTCTTCAGCTGGGCTACCGTTGCCGAAGTCAGTAAAGGCCCATTCTACCAGGAAGGTGGGCTCTTCTTGGGCGGCTGCCCGAGGTGTCTCGGCGCTTCAACTTTGCCGAGCAGCTTCATGGTCGGGTTCAAACACTTTTGCTAGATTCTACAACTTTGATACCCTGGCTGATGAGGACCTCATGTTTGCTCAATCGGTGCTGCAGAGTCGTCCGCACTCTGCCTCCCGGTCTGAAGCTTTGGTATAGACCCCATGGTCCTTTTGGAGTCCCCAGCATCCTCTAGGACGTAAGAGAAAATAGGATTTTAATACCTACTGGTAAATCCTTTTCTCCTAGTCCGTAGAGGATGCTGGGCGCCCATCCCAGTGCGGACTGTTCCTTGCAGTTGTTTTGATACTAGTTATTTTCGGTTACACGAGGTTTGTGTATCAGTTGTATTCAGCTTGTTGCTGTTGTTAGTTCATACTGTTATCTGGTTTCCTGTTGCTCCAGTTGTACGGTATGTTTGTGGTGTGGGCTGGTATATTTTCTCGCCCTTAGTTAACAAAAATCCTTTCCTCGAAATGTCCCCTCTCCTGGACACAGTTCCTATAACTGAGGTCTGGGGGAGGGGCATAGAGGGAGGAGCCAGTTCACACCCAGTTCAAGTCTTTTTAGTGAGCCCATGTCTCCTGCGGATCCGTCTATACCCCATGGACCTTTTGGAGTCCCCAGCATCCTCTACGGACTAGGAGAAAAGGATTTACCGGTAGGTATTAAAATCCTATTTTTGGTTTTCATAAACCATAGAAATCATGGTCACAAACATGCTTCTTTGATTATGGGATTGGTCGGCCAAGACAGAAACTATCATCCTTTATCTCCTGATATCCTGCAGTGTGTGGTCATTGGCCCTCATTCCGAGTTGTTCGCTCGCAAGCTGCTTTTAGCAGCATTGCACACGCTAAGCCGCCGCCTACTGGGAGTGAATCTTAGCTTATCAAAATTGCGAACGAAAGGTTTTCAAAATTGCGAATAGAAATTTCTTTGCAGTTTCTGAGTAGCTCGAGACTTACTCTTCCAGTGCGATCAGTTCAGTGCTTGTCGTTCCTGGTTTGACGTCACAAACACACCCAGCGTTCGCCCAGACACTCCTCCGTTTCTCCAGCCACTCCCGCGTTTTTCCCAGAAACGGTAGCGTTTTTTCACACACTCCCATAAAACGACCAGTTTCCGCCCAGAAACACCCACTTCCTGTCAATCACATTACGATCACTAGAACGAAGAAAAAACCTTGTAATGCCGTGAGTAAAATACCAATCTTCATAGCAAATTTACTTGGCGCAGTCGCAGTGCGAACATTGCGCATGCGCAATAAGCGGAAAATCGCTGCGATGCGAAAAAAATTACCGAGCGAACAACTCGGAATGACCACCATTGTCCATAATCTGACCATATTTCCCACATCTTTCTAAGTAACATTTTACAAACGCTTTGTGGAGAGGATATGCGCTTTCTTCTATCAACTTCTTTCTTGCAACTTGGCTATAAAGGCTTTTTTTTTCTTGAGATTGCTGAGTCATATAAATTATTTTTCATCACAATGAATGACTTATGTAGCTTGTTCGGTGTTACTGTAGGCCTTGCAGCAACTTACAATACACAGTAAATTCTCTTCTTGTTTTACACCTAATACCGCTTTTCCAGTAACTTAAAAAAAAAGTGTGTTTTTTTACCTGGGTCTGACTCGGGAATGATCCGGGTAAGGGTGCAGTGTAAATGAGTTACCTGGGTCATCCAACCCGGGACACGATAACAGCATGCCTAGAACTCTTACCTCCCTGACCGCAGAGTCCCACGGGCAGTCGGGAGGTTGGGGGACACTGTGCATGCTGTCAGCGCTGCTGTCTGTTCTGCTATGCAGACAGCAGCGCTGGACCGAAAAGGGGTGTGCCGGAGGCTGGAGGCAGCCTAGCAGCTTCCAGAGTTCTGGTCTTGCCTCCAGCGTGACGGTGGGCAGCTTCAAATTGGGGGCATGGCCTAAGGGGACCGAGGCCATGCCCCGAGGGTCCCGATCTGCCAGTTTTCCGGGCGCTTGGAGATGACGTAATCTTCATCGCAGGCCAGAAGACATTACACCCGGGTGCAGTGTAAATGGCGCAGACCCGGGATATTCCCGGGTCGCGCAAGTTGAAAAGGTGTCATGTCTCGGGTCTGACCATGCTTGGAACAGTGTTCCAAATCCCAGTGTTGCAACTTTAGTGGAAAAGGGGTATAAGTTTACACTGTCAGTTTGACCTAGGCAAGTGGGGTGTACTATGGTATGCCGGCGACGTCACAAACACACCCAGCGTTCGCCCAGAAACTCCTCCGTTTCTCCAGCCACTCCCGCGTTTTTCCCAGAAACGGTAGCGTTTTTTCGCACACACCCATAAAACGGCCAGTTTCCGCCCAGAAACACCCACTTCCTGTCAATCACATTACGATCACCAGAACGAAGAAAAAACCTCATAATGCCGTGAGTAAAATACCTAACTGCATAGCAAATTTACTTGGCGCAGTCGCACTGCGGACATTGCGAATGCGCATTAGCGACTAATCGCTCCGTTGCGAGAAAAAAATAACGAGCGAACAACTCGGAATGACCCCCAGAGGTGTTATTTTTATGTGCAACATTTTTATCGAAGATAAAATAGGATTTTAATTACCTACCGGTAAATTCTTTTCTCGTAGTCCATAGAGGATACTGGGGTCCATTTAGTACCATGGGGTATAGACGGGTCCAGTAGGAGCCTTGGGCACTTTAAGAATTTGATAGTGTGCGCTGGCTCCTCCCTCTATGCCCCTCCTACCAGGCTCAGCATAAGAAACTGTACCCAAGGAGACGGACATACCTTGAGAGAAGGATTTAAAGGACAGTGGTGAGATTATTCGAACCAGCACACTCAACAAGAGGAAAGCCATGCTAACCCAACTTGATGAGGAACAGCAACAGCTGAACCAACAACAGTACTTAACAAGTAATAGTGCAGGAAAACACGGAGCACTGGGTGGGCGCCCAGTATCCTCTACGGACTACGAGAAAAGGATTTACCGGTAGGTAATTAAAAGTAGGATTTTAATACCTACCGGTAAATTATTTTCTCTTAGTCCGTAGAGGATGCTGGGGTCACTTCAAGAACCATGGGGTATAGATGGGATCCGCAGGAGACATGGGCACTTTAAGACTTTCAAAGGGGTGTGAACTGGCTCTTCCCTCTATGCCCCTCCTCCAGACTCCAGTTATAGGAACTGTGCCCAGGGAAACGGACATTTAGAGGAAAAGGATTTATTTTTAAACTAAGGTGAGATACATACCAGCTCACACCTCAAGCACGCCGTACCACATGGCATTTAACACAACGCAAGTCAACGGCATGAACAACATCAGCAAGGGGCTGACTATAAACGTAACACAACATGTGTTCAACCACAACTAATAACTGCAGATACAGTACGCACTGGGACGGGCGCCCAGCATCCTCTACGGACTAAGAGAAAAGGATTTACCGGTAGGTATTAAAATCCTATTTTCTCATACGTCCTAGAGGATGCTGGGGCCACTTCAAGAACCATGGGGTTTATACCAAAGCTCTAGAACGGGCGGATGACTCTGCAGCACCGATTGACTAAACATGAGGTCCTCATCAGCCAGGGTAACAAACTTGTAAAACTTCGCAAAGGTGTTTGAACCTGACCGAGTAGCTGCTCGGCAAAGCTGTAATGCTGAGACCCCCGGGCAGCCGCCCAGGACGAACCCACCTTTCTGGTAGAATGGGCCTTCACTGATTTCGGTAACGGCAATCCAGCCGTAGAATGAGCCTGCTGAATCATATGACAGATCCAGCGAGCAATAGTCTGCTTGGAAGCAGGAGCCCCAATTTTATTGTGAGCATACAGGACAAACAGAGCCTCCGTTTTCCTAAACTGAGCCGTTCTGGCCACATAAATTTTCAAAGCTCTGATAACGTTGAGATACTTCGATTCCATCAAGGTGTCAGTAGCCACTGGCACCACAATAGGTTGGTTCAAGTGGAACTACGAAACCACTTTCGGCAGAAATTGCCGACGAGTCCTCAACTCTTCTCTATCTTCATGGAAGATCAAATAAAGGCTCTTGTGAGACAAGGCCGCCAATTCAGACACCCACCTGGCTGATGCCAAGGCCAACAGCATGACCACTTTCCAAGTAAGGAATTTCAACTCCACCTTTTGTAAAGGTTCAAACCAATGAGATTGAAGGAATTGCAACACCACGTTAAGATCCCACGGTGCCACAGGGGGCACAAAGGGAGGTTGGATGTGCAAGTCTGAACTTCTGGAAGGGAGGCCAATTGTTTTTGGAAGAAAACCGATAAGGCTGAAATTTGTACTTTAATGGAGCCCAACTTTAGGCCCGCATCCACACCGACTTGTAGAAAATGGAGAAAACGTCCTAACTGAAACTCTTCCGTAGGAGTCTTCTTGGATTCACACCAAGACACGTATTTTCTCCAAATACGGTGGTAATGTTTAGACGTTACTCCTTTCCTGGCCTGAATAAGAGTGGGGATGGCTTCCTTGGGAATACCCTTTCGGACTAGGATCCGGCGTTCAACCTCCAAGCCGTCAAACGAAGTCGTGGTAAGTCTTAGAACACGCACGGCCCCTGCTGTAACAGATCCTCTCGTAGAGGAAGGGGCCAGGGATCTCCTATGAGTAATTCCTGAAGATCCGGATACCAAGCCCTCCTTGGCCAGTCTGGAACAATGAGGATCGCTTGAACCTTTGTTCTTCTTATGATCTTTATCACTTTTGGAACGAGTGGAAGCGGAGGAAACACGTACACCGACTGAAACACCCACGGTGTCACCAGGGCGTCCACTGCCATTGCTTGAGGGTCTCTCGACCTGGAACAATATCTCTGAAGTTTCTTGTTGAGATACGCCATCATGTCTATTTGAGGAATTCCCCAAAGACTTGTCACTTCTGCAAAGACCTCTTGATGAAGACCCCACTCTCCTGGGTGGAGATCGTGTCTGCTGAGGAAGTCTGCTTCCCAGTTGTCCACTCCGGGAATGAAGATCGCGGACAGAGCGCTTGTATGCCTTTCCGCCCAGCGGAGAACCTTTGTGGTCTCTGCCATTGCCACTCTGCTCTTTGTTCCGCCCTGGCGGTTTATGTACGCTACTGCTGTTATGTTGTCCTACTGAATCAAGACGGACCGATAGCGAAGAAGATGTTCTGCTTGCAGAAGGCCGTTGTAAATGGCCCTTAGCTCCAAAACGTTTATGTGTAGACACATTTCCTGGCTTGACCATCTTCCCTGGAATCTTTCCCCTTGCGTGACTGCTCCCCAGCTTCGGAGACTCGAATCAGTGGTCACCAAGATCCAGTCCTGGATTCCTAACCTGCCTCCCTCTAGGAGGTGAGAGCTGTGCAGCCACCACAGGAGTGAGATTCTGGTCTTGGAAGACAAGGTTATCCTTCGGTGCATGTGCAGATGGGACCCGGACAACTTGTCCAACAGGTCCCACTGAAACACTCTGGCATGGAATCTGCCAAACTGAATGGCCTCGTAGGCCGCCACCATCTTCCCCAGCAACCAAGTGCATTTATGGATCAATACTCTTGTTGGTTTCAGCAGTTGTTTGACCAGGTTCTGAATTTCCAGAGCCTTTTCCACTGGAAGAAGACTCTCTGTAATTCTGTGTCCAGAATCATTCCCAAAAACGACAGCCGTCTCGTCGGAACCAACTGTGATTTTGGCAAGTTTAGGAGCCAACCATGTTGCTGCAGAATTGTCAGGGAGAGTGTAATGTTCTGCAGTAATTGGTCCCTGGATCTCGCCTTTATCAGGAGATCGTCCAAGTACGAGATAATTGTGACTCCTTGCTTGCGCAGGAGGACCATCATTTCGGCCATTACTTTGGTGAAAACCCTGGGAGCCGTGGACAGACCAAACGGTAACGTCTGAAATTGGTAATGACAATCCTGAACTGCAAACCTCAGGTAAGCCTGATGTGGGGGATAAATTGGAACAAGCAAGTAGGCATCCTTTATGTCTACCGACACCATAAAATCCCCCTCCCCCAGACTGGAGATCACTGCCCGGAAAGATTCCATCTTGAATTTGAATTTTTTTAGATAGAAATTGAGGGATTTGAGGTTCAGGATAGGTCTGACTGAGCCATCTGGCTTCGGGACCACGAACAGGCTCGAACAAAAGCCTTCTCCCTGTTGTGACGGGGGAACCCTGACAATGACTTGATTGTGACACAATTTTTGTATTGCGGCGCATACCACCTCCCTGTCTGGAAGTGAAGCTGGTAAGGCTGATTTGAAAAATCGGTGAGGGGGGATGTCTTGAAACTCCAGTTTGTACCCTTGGGACACAATTTCTAAAACCCATGGGTCCAGGGCCGAACGAGCCGAGAACTGACTGAAGAGCCTGAGACGTGCCCCCACCGGTGCGGACACCCGCAGAGGAGCCCCAGCGTCATGCGGTAGACTTGGCAGAAGCCAGGGAGGACTTCTGCTCCGGACTTCTGCTCCTGGGAACTGGCCACGGCCGGTGATCGTTTCCCTTTTCCCTTTCCTCTAGTAGCAAGGAAGGAAGACCCTCGGCCCTTTCTGTATTTATTGGGCCGAATGGACTGCATCTGATAGTGGTGTGCTTTCTTTTGTGGTACAGGCACATAAGGTAAAAATGATGACTTACCCGCGATAGCCGTAGATACCAAATCAGCGAGGCCGTCACCAAACAACACACCACCTTTATACTGTAGAGACTCCATAGCTTTCTTAGAATCAGCATTCCATTGATGAATCCACAATGCTCTCCTAGCTGAGACTGCCATGGCATTGGCCCGTGATCCCAAGAGGCCAATATCTCTCGCAGCTTCCTTTAGGTAGACTGCTGCGTCCCTGATATGACCTAGTGTCAAAAGAATGCTATTCCTATCCAGGGTATCCATTTCAGATGACAAGTTATCTGCCCATTTTTCGATAGCACTACTCACCCACGCAGATGCAATGGCTGGTCTGAGTAGCATACCCGTGGTGACATAAATGGATTTTAATGTACTTTCCGGTCTACGATCTGCAGGGTCCTTTAGGGCTGCCGTGTCAGGGGACGGGAGAGCCACCTTTTTGGACAGCCGTGACAGAGCTTTGTCCACAATGGGGGGTGACTCCCATTTTTCCCTATCCTCAGAGGGAAACGGATACGCCACTACAATCCTTTTGGGAATCTGAAACTTCTTGTCAGGACTTTCCCAAACCTTTTCACAAAGCGTGTTCAGTTCATGAGAGGGAGGAAATGTTACCTCAGGTTTCTTCCCTTTATACATACAGACCCTAGTATCAGGAACAGTAGGGTCCTCAGTGATATGTAATACAACTTTTATAGCCACAATCATGTACTGAATGCTCTTTGCCAGTTTTGGATCTAATCTGGCATCACTATAGTCGACACTTGAGTCCGTGTCGGTATCCGTGTCTGCCAGCTGGGCAAATGAACGTTTTTGTGACCCCGAGGGGGTCTGGACTTGATACAACACATCCTCTACGGATTTCTTCCATGCCTTGTTCTGAGACTCAGATTTAACCAATCTTTTATTTATCAGAGCCACATCTGCATTCAAAGCACTCAAAACATTCACCCAGTCAGGTGTCGGCGGTGCCAACAGGGTCACTCCCACAGCCGTTTGTGTCCCTATTGTCAAAGTCGAAAAATATCCTGATGCATATGCCTTGTACTAACCCCTCATGCACATGCCCGCTGCGCGTGCACATGCTCTGCCGTGCGTGCACATATCCGCAATATGCGTAAGATCGCTCCAGCGATCACGCGCGTGGTATGCGCATTTACGGTAGAGTTTGTAAGCGTCTAGCGTGCGACTCGATCGTAGCATATTTAACCCATATAGTGTGTTTTGTAGTAAATATTCCCCTAGACGATGTCAGCAAGTATGTTTAGTTTAAACTGTTCCTGGACAGAGAGATTCCTCTTTACATGATAGGAAGGGTCAGACAAAGGTTGAAAGGTGGTGTCTAGTATCCAGCTGTAGGGTATTTTAAGAGTAACATTCCGATGCTAGTTAGGAAAGGATCGCTCGCTCCTGCGTATAGTTATGTACAAATGTAGTTTATGAACATTAACTGTATTTGCTGTAAATTACACATGCGGCGGGAATCCTGAGGATACCTCCCACCAGAGCAGTTGGGGAAAGACACAGCCCACCTGTTCAAATCCACCTATGACCTTTGCTATAATGTGGAGACACATCCCTGTGTCCAATGAACAATGAGATACAAGGTACCATTGTATTGTGAATGTATGTTGTGCTATATAAAGACCACCATTGCCTGGCCAGACTCACTCTCTCTGAAGACTTTCTCCCTGAATGCTGAGGACTGGATCCAGGTCGCGCATGCGAATCATCCCCACATATGTATTATTCTCTGTAGCCATTTTGTTATCCATTTTGTTCGCCATTTGTTCCCATTGTGTTCTCATTCTGTTCGCTCTTGCTTGCGATTGTTCGCAATTGTTCATGTATTATTCTCTGTTATTCTGTTTAGATTTCCATGTTAGTTTGTAGTGTATAACTTGTATTGTGTTTCCCTTTTTCTCTAAACCATCCACGGCGGTGTTAGAGCTGCTGTGGTTTTTAAATCCAAACCAGGTCTTGTGTTTTCACTAAATACTGCAAAGGGCTTTTCTTAGCGTCTCAATTGCTCAAACAGCATACACCTTGTTAAGGTTTCTAATCGTTACATCATTACAGTACTTGGTTATTAAGGTTTAGAGTATAAGTATATTCTCACTGTGTTTTATTAGCAAGGTTTAAAGGTTATCCACTGTGTGCGCGCCCGATGTGTGTAATCCGTACACTCAGCGCAGCGTGTGTACGCCAAGTGCGTACCACGTGCGGGACTCTGTACGCAAATAGCGTACAAAGTGCGTAGCACGTGCACGTGGTCTAGCGGCCATAACGGCTCCACGGTATTAGTATATAGCTTCATGTTTAAAGGTAATAATTGACATTATCAATTGAGGGCTCGTCCGGTCCTCCTCATATCCGCAGCCTAGCAGGACAAAGCAGACTTCTATCTATCAGCAAAGGGCGGGAAGGTAGTATCCCCTGTTAGCCGTTTGGTGGTCGGGGATACAGTAGTGCTGATTAGATAAGCGTCTGCTCCGCTTGGTTTGTAGGGATGCTGGTGGGATCCGGATCCGAAAGGTAAGAACGTAAAGCTATTGTCTTTTAAATCTGTTAAATTTCTGTTTGGTTTCAACTGCGCACGCAACACACGCACACATTTGTATTTTATCTGTGTATTTTCGCATATCTACCTTTCTGTTTGCCATTAGCATTGATCACGTGCTGGGAAATTTGTTGCTATTTCGTGAAAAGTAAAAAGTAATATTTAAGGGAGTAATTGTAAAGCACACACGCAGCCTGACCCAGTTATAAAGGTTCATACAGGAGATACGGTGTGGTGCTTGGTAAGCGATTATAGTTAAATATCGTTTGTGTCACAATCCCATGTAGTTTCTACTCCATGCCTGGGGTGGCGCTCTCTGCTCTGGTGTTCAGAGTTCTGCTCTGTATCTGCATCTTGATTAGTAGCTGCTACCACAGCTGTGAGCAGCACCTGTACTCACTACTTAGGCCAGCCACACAGGCTCCCTGGTGCCAGTTCATCAAGTCAAGATTGTTACAGCTCCTGGTCCTGGTCATGCTGATCTCTGCTGCTAAATCGACCAAAGAACTGCCAGTGCTCTTGTTCCCGGCGAGTTTCTCCGCAGTCTACCCCAGTGTCTCCGGTGCTTCCAGCATTAACTGCTGCACAGCTTCCAGCGTTCTCAAGCAGCTTCTGGACTTTAATGTGTCTCGGTCATCAGCGTGCTGGGAGTCAGTGTCTGCATCAGAGTCTTTAAGTATTATTTTCAAGTTCCTGGAATCATCAGCGTCTTCAGTCACCGTGTACTACTCTGCAAACCATCAGTGTCTTTAATTGTTATTTTCAAGTTCCTGGAATCATCAGCGTCTTCAGTCACCGTGTACTACTCTGCAAACCATCAGTGTCTTTAATTGTTATTTTCAAGTTCCTAGAATCATCAGTGTCTCCAGTCACCGTTTACTACTCTGCAAACCATCAGTGTCTTTAATTGTTATTTTCAAGTTCCTAGAATCATCAGTGTCTCCAGTCACCGTTTACTACTCTGCAAACCATCAGTGTCTTTAATTGTTATTTTCAAGTTCCTAGAATCATCAGTGTCTCCAGTCACCGTTTACTACTCTGCAAACCACCAGTGTCTTTAATTATTATTCTCAAGTTCCTGGAATCATCAGCGTCCTCAGTCCCCGTTTACTACTTTGCAAATCACCAGTGTCTTTAATTATTATTCTCAAGTTCCTGGAATCATCAGCGTCTTCAGTCACCATTTACTACTCTGCAAACCACCAGTGTCTTTTAGTTATCATTCTCAAGTTCCTGGAATCATCAGCGTCTCCAGTCACCATTTACTACTCTGTAAACCACCAGTGTCTTTAACCATTATTCTTAAGTTCCTTAACTCATCAGCATCTTCAGTCACCATTTACAAGTCTGCAAATCACCAGTGTCTTCAATCATCATTTACAAGTTCCTTAACTCATCAGCATCTTCAGTCACCATTTACAAGTCTGCAAATCACCAGTGTTTTCAATCATCATTTACAAGTTCCTTAACTCATCAGCATCTTCAGTCACCATTTACAAGTCTGCAAATCACCAGTGTCTTAAATCATCATTCACAAGTTCCTTAACTCATCAGCACCTTTAGTCACCGTTCACAAGTTTACAAATCATCAGTGTCATCCTGTGTTCCAGTTACAGTGCAATCCTGCAACCCTGGTACGTGCATACTCTACCACAGTCTACATCATTCTCATGTACTCACAGTTTCCTGGCATCCCATGTCCCCTCAGTTTTCCCTTTGTGTTCTCTAGTTATTCCTGCTTTATATTTATTGTTTACAGTTGTACGTTGCTTTAATAAACTAGTTATTATTCCGTGAACCTCAGTCCCTGCTAATATGTTTTCACACTGGGAGATCCAAACGAATTCTGACAGTATGAACTGGCCAAAAACAAACAGCAGGGGAGATAATTGCAATCTGCCTGAGGGAGTTTTCTCACAGCTCGTTAACCCCTCAGCTCCCGTGACATCACCTTCTTTAGATTTGTTATAACTGGGGGTTTTAAAGGAGCAGTTAGACCAGCTACAGACTTTAGTGTCCGGTATTCTATGCGTTCTTCCTGAATTCCTGGGGAGACTGGTGGACCCCAGTAAAATAGCTCCAGAAAAGGAGTTTTCTTCTGACCCATGGACTAGGCATGATAGGGGCACCTCTCCTCCTCAGACAAGAGGCAAGTTCCAAAGTTTCCCTCGACCTAGCCTCTCTGAAACAGAACGCCAGTATCGAAGAGACTATAAACTTTGCCTGTATTGTGGGGGTCAAGGACATTTTATTTTAACCTGTCCCATTCGAAAACCAAGAAATGAGGGCAGAGTGTATCTCCAATCTTTAAATACCATCTGTCACAAAACTGGTCTTCCACCTAGAGTTTCCAAGCCTGTCGCCCCAGGAGGGGGTTCTTCAGAGTGTCCAGCCCCAAGAAGGGGTTCTTCAGAGTATCTTGCCCCAAGAAGGGGTTCTTCAGAGTGTCCAGCCCCAGTGAGGGGTTCGGAGCGTCCAGCCCCAAGAGGGGGTTCTTCAGAGCGTCCAGCCCCAAGAGGGGGTTCTTCAGAGCGTCCAGCCCCAGTGAGGGGTTCAGAGCGTCCAGCCCCTGTGAGGGGTTTTTCAGAATGTCCAGCCCCAAGAGGGGGTTCTTCAGAGTGTCCAGCCCCAGTGAGGGGTTCGGAGCATCCAGCCCCAAGAGGGGGTTCTTCAGAGCGTCCAGCCCCAAGAGGGGGTTCTTCAGAGCGTCCAGCCCCAGTGAGGGGTTCAGAGCGTCCAGCCCCTGTGAGGGGTTTTTCAGAATGTCCAGCCCCAAGAGGGGGTTCTTCAGAGCGTCCAGCCCAAGTGAAGGGTTCAGCGCGTCCAGCCCCAGGAGGGGGTTCTTCAGAGTGTCCAGCCCCAGGAGGGGGTTCTTCAGAGGGTCCAGCCCCAGGAGGGGGTTCCGAGGGTCCAGCCCCAGGAAGGGGATCCGAGGGTCCAGAGCCAGAGGGTCTACAGAGTGCTGCCCAGCCAGAGGGTCTACAGAGTGCTGCCCAGCCAGAGGGTCTACAGAGTGCTGCCCAGCCAGAGGGTCTACAGAGTGCTGCCCAGCCAGAGGGTCTACAGAGTGCTGCCCAGCCAGAGGGTCTACAGAGTGCTGCCCAGCCAGAGGGTCTACAGAATGCTGCCCAGCCAGAGGGTCTACAGAGTGCTGCCCAGCCAGAGAGTCTACAGAGCGCTGCCCAGCCAGAGGGTCTACAGAGCGCTGCCCAGCCAGAGAGCCTTCAGAGCGCTGCCCAGCCAGAGAGCCTTCAGAGCGCTGCCCAGCCAGCGAGCCTTCAGAGCGCTGCCCAGCCAGCGAGCCTTCAGAGCGCTGCCCAGCCAGAGAGCCTTCAGAGCGCTGCCCAGCCAGAGAGCCTTCAGAGCGCTGCCCAGCCAGAGAGCCTTCAGAACGCTGCCCAGCCAGAGAGCCTTCAGAGCGCTGCCCAGCAAGAGAGCCTTCAGAGCGCTGCCCAGCAAGAGAGCCTTTAGAGCGCTGCCCAGCAAGAGAGCCTTCAGAGCGCTGCCCAGCAAGAGAGCCTTCAGAGCGCTGCCCAGCAAGAGAGCCTTCAGAGCGCTGCCCAACAAGAGAGCCTTCAGAGCGCAGCCCAGCCCCGTGAAGAGGGGGCTCTTGCCTCAGCCCAGCCCCGTGAAGAGGGGGCTCTTGCCTCAGCCCAGCCCCGTGAAGAGGGGGCTCTTGCCTCAGCCCAGCCCCGTGAAGAGGGGGCTCCTGCATTAGTTCAGCCCCGTGAAGAGGGGGCTCCTGCCTTAGTTCAGCCCCGTGAAGAGGGGGCTCCTGCCTTAGTTCAGCCCCGTGAAGAGGGGGCTCCTGCCTTAGTTCAGCCCCGTGAAGAGGGGGCTTCTGCCTTAGTTCAGCCCCGTGAAGAGGGGGCTTCTGCCTTAGTTCAGCCCCGTGAAGAGGGGGCTTCTGCCGTAGTTCAGCCTCGTGACAAGGGGGCTTCTGCCTTAGTTCAGCCCCGTGACGAGGGGGCTTTGAGCATTATGTCCATTTCAGAAGAAGAATCTAGCACTCTCGTTTCTCACAACACAGGCCATATATCTAGACACATAGGCACTGTTGTAGTCCTGGGTTCCAATTCTACTACTAACTTGTTGGCTCACGATTTGGGTACAGCCCAGTCCCCCAGGACTTCCAGGAAGGACCAAATCCAAAAAGTACCATCCAAGCCTCTAATCCAAGTTCAGTTAGGATCATCATATATTTCTGACCAGTCTTCTGAAAGTCTGTCCCCTCATCAGTGTCCTGATGATCCATCTCCAGTGTTTCCAGAAAATCAAGTTTCCACTTCACAGAATTCATCCAACGCTCCATCTTTGGATTACTTTGATGGAGATTTAACGCAATACTACGCACTAGTTAATCGATATGTTTCTATGATGGAGACAGATCTTTCCCTCGGAATTACTCCATCCAACATAATTAAACTTTTATTCCTGACTTTCAGAGGAGAAGCCGCGGCTTGGGCTAGTCCACTAATTGAGACCAATGACCCAGTTCTTCTTAATCTTGTGGCCTTCAGTGAAATGGTAATTAAGAAATTCAATTCATGGTCTTACCAGTCTTCAGTCCCAAATGAGGTTCCTGCCCAGCCGGGGTCATCCAAGGTTCCTATCTATCTTGATTCATCCGAGAATCCTGTTGCCAGCTTTGAGACTCCAGCAATCAGCTTACCTGTTGGTTTTCTTCAGCTCCAGTCTATTGTTCCTACTGGGAAATCCACAAAAAGGAGAAAGAAGAAAAAGGGAAAATCTAAGTTGAAAGCCTCTGTTGGACTTCCTTTGCAGCATGAGGATACCGTGATATGCCCTCTACCTTTTGATTCAGACTCTGACATGTGTTGAGCGTCTGGAATCCGCTCCTTAGGGAGGGGGTACTGTCACAATCCCATGTAGTTTCTACTCCATGCCTGGGGTGGCGCTCTCTGCTCTGGTGTTCAGAGTTCTGCTCTGTATCTGCATCTTGATTAGTAGCTGCTACCACAGCTGTGAGCAGCACCTGTACTCACTACTTAGGCCAGCCACACAGGCTCCCTGGTGCCAGTTCATCAAGTCAAGATTGTTACAGCTCCTGGTCCTGGTCATGCTGATCTCTGCTGCTAAATCGACCAAAGAACTGCCAGTGCTCTTGTTCCTGGCGAGTTTCTCCGCAGTCTACCCCAGTGTCTCCGGTGCTTCCAGCATTAACTGCTGCACAGCTTCCAGCGTTCTCAAGCAGCTTCTGGACTTTAATGTGTCTCGGTCATCAGCGTGCTGGGAGTCAGTGTCTGCATCAGAGTCTTTAAGTATTATTTTCAAGTTCCTGGAATCATCAGCGTCTTCAGTCACCGTGTACTACTCTGCAAACCATCAGTGTCTTTAATTGTTATTTTCAAGTTCCTGGAATCATCAGCGTCTCCAGTCACCGTTTACTACTCTGCAAACCATCAGTGTCTTTAATTGTTATTTTCAAGTTCCTAGAATCATCAGTGTCTCCAGTCACCGTTTACTACTCTGCAAACCATCAGTGTCTTTAATTGTTATTTTCAAGTTCCTGGAATCATCAGCATCTTCAGTCACCGTTTACTACTCTGCAAACCATCAGTGTCTTTAATTGTTATTTTCAAGTTCCTAGAATCATCAGTGTCTCCAGTCACCGTTTACTACTCTGCAAACCACCAGTGTCTTTAATTATTATTCTCAAGTTCCTGGAATCATCAGCGTCCTCAGTCCCCGTTTACTACTTTGCAAATCACCAGTGTCTTTAATTATTATTCTCAAGTTCCTGGAATCATCAGCGTCTTCAGTCACCATTTACTACTCTGCAAACCACCAGTGTCTTTTAGTTATCATTCTCAAGTTCCTGGAATCATCAGCGTCTCCAGTCACCATTTACTACTCTGTAAATCACCAGTGTCTTTAACCATTATTCTTAAGTTCCTTAACTCATCAGCATCTTCAGTCACCATTTACAAGTCTGCAAATCACCAGTGTCTTCAATCATCATTTACAAGTTCCTTAACTCATCAGCATCTTCAGTCACCATTTACAAGTCTGCAAATCACCAGTGTTTTCAATCATCATTTACAAGTTCCTTAACTCATCAGCATCTTCAGTCACCATTTACAAGTCTGCAAATCACCAGTGTCTTAAATCATCATTCACAAGTTCCTTAACTCATCAGCACCTTTAGTCACCGTTCACAAGTTTACAAATCATCAGTGTCATCCTGTGTTCCAGTTACAGTGCAATCCTGCAACCCTGGTACGTGCATACTCTACCACAGTCTACATCATTCTCATGTACTCACAGTTTCCTGGCATCCCATGTCCCCTCAGTTTTCCCTTTGTGTTCTCTAGTTATTCCTGCTTTATATTTATTGTTTACAGTTGTACGTTGCTTTAATAAGCTAGTTATTATTCCGTGAACCTCAGTCCCTGCTAATATGTTTTCACACTGGGAGATCCAAACGAATTCTGACAGTTTGCATTTATAGAAGCGTGTTATTTGTGTTACTGCGGACGTATCCGGCCTTTGTATACGTGTCTCGGACCACGTGCGAGATTGCGTACGCAACGCAGAGGCCTACACACGTGGTGTGTTTACGCAGCGTGCGTACAGATACGCCCACTAAATACAAATCACACGATAGCATTGTTTTAGTCTAGTAGATACGGAAACCACGCGATAATAGCACAAATTTGTTCAGTTTCCAAAATTTTAGTTTAAAAGATCCTTCTCTTATTGCATCACCTCTGGGATTAGCCTGTTTTACCTGAATGAAAGTAATTTTCTGTACAGAAAAATCAAAGTGTATATGAGTGAGCAGAAGTGAGTGTGAAAATAAAGGTTTTTTGTGAACCCATAATTCGGGATCCCGTCGGAGACCACATCAGGTGAGTGGACACTTGGTGGCGTGGGAGTGGCTTTCTCACTTTAACATTGTATAAGGTATAAAGGAGCAATTAGTATTACAGCAGACCAAAAGGTCAGCGAAGTCAGAAATCTGTTTAAAGCAACTAGCGAAGTTCTGAAAACCCTGACTTGAGAAAGGTCAGAGGTAGTGAGCGCAGCCCCGGGGGTTTGCGTAGTACCCATATAGGCCCGTTTTGAGAATATGCTCCGGCTGAGGTGTCGCAGCCCAAACAATCGATTCCGTTGGTCGTGCAGCGGATAAGTAATAGTTACTTATACGCAGTGCGACTGGACCGCACGCTACTGTGTACATTAGTTAGTTCACCTTGATACCCACTAAATTTGCTGCGGGATCATAGACGCTAATTGTACAGGTAAACGTGATTTGTGTAGGTTTTTTTATTTTAAGGGAGTTTCGCTGTTCACTCAGGAAATCTCCAACAACTGATATTTACTGGGAGGGGTAGCATACTCCCACACGCTCTCAGTAAATAGAGCTTACAAAAGATCCCGAGGTTGGGTACTACCGGCACTGGGCACAGGGCTTGGTGTATAGGCCAATAGTGGCGTGAGTGGGTGAAAGCGCTTGGAGAACTTTCACCGTCGCCTTACCACTGAGTAAGTTGGTTTTTGTAAGGGTTCGCTGAGAAGGCAATACCTGCAAAGAATGGGGGCCAGTTGCTCAAGTAGGGGACGATCAACAAGGGTTCACGTTGATATTTGTCGGCCCAAAGGGTCGGCGAGGTACATAATGTGTGAGAAATATGGATCACATGCAGAGGTCTTGTGCAATGAGTGGGAACGTATGACTGTGAACGATGGGGAACAGTTCCCTAGGGTAGGCAGTTTTAATCCTGAGGTTTTGCAAAATTTAAGGAGAAGGATATGTCTGATTAAATCCGGAAAGCAACGGATTAGACATTATGATTATTTACAGTTATGGCAACAGGAAGGTGAGATACAAAGGGGATTAGCTCAAGCAGCTGGTTCCAACCCTAGCAGGAAGCTAGTAGCAACAGCACCACCACCACCATACATAACAGGAGAGAAAATGGCTACAGAGAATGGCATACTGGTATATGATAAAAGTGCACTTAATAAATGTATTAATGATAAGAGTAAAGTAGATAAGTGTATTGATGCTAATGCTAACCCGTGCAAGTTGTATCCCATCTTAAACTTCCCTCAGGACTGCGACCAGGAAGATGAGCCCACAACGATATCGGCACTCTCTTTAGCAGCCACCATACAAGAGACTACAGTGGGCACGGACCAACCAGTAAGAGGAGTAGCGAAGGCCCCTAGTGGAGGGATAGGTGAGGTCGTGTCCACGGGTAAGTACGGAACTGTACATTATGCGGAAACAATTACACCTCATATTGTAGAAGAAACACAGAGTGATGTAATTGAACTTAATCCTGTCAGGGTGATCGCAGTCCCAAATGGAAAGACTGACGCTCAGGGAGTCACTCCCGTCAGGAACATTGCGATGCATTGCCTCTGGTCCCGGACAGAATTAAGGACAATTATGTCTGAATTTCCTGACCCCAGGAAAGATCTAGCCGCATGCCAAAGGTTCATTAAAGAACTAGGTAACGCCGCCGAACCCACTAACAAAGATTGTCGGACAGTACTGCGGACATGTTTGCCCTCTACTATTGACCCTTTGAAATTCATTTCTGATTGTAAGTTAGATGAAGAGAAACCTCTCACTGATGCATACAATCAGGAAAATGTTAAACAGATCAACCTGCAGTTAGGAGTATATTTCCCAACTGTTGTCAAGTGGAACAAAATTTTCTCCATTAGACAAAAAGAAGGGGAAACTGCTTCTGACTATTTCCATAGGGCATTAGAGGAAATGGCTAGATACACTGGAGTTGTAGACATTGAGGAAAATGTGCACCATAGAGAGGTAGCGGTGTCCGTATTAATGGACGGTTTAAAGCAAGTGTTGAGAACTAGGGTACAAACCACTCAACCTAACTGGAGAGGTATGTCGGTGGCTGCTTTGAGAGAGACCGCTGTCGGGCATGATCGGAACATTATTAGACACAGGGAGTCACAGGGCGATAAGCTGATGGCAGTAAGTATACAGGCCCTTACAACAAGGCCACCTCAGCCTAAGCCCCAGACCCCTGACGGTAAGTCGTATGTGGTAAAATGTTATAACTGTCAGAGGGAAGGACATTTTTCACGAAACTGCACCTATAGAAACCCACATAAGGTATATCGACCCCCTAGACCGGAACATGACACACAGTATGACGCACGCAAATGGGATCAGGGACCGCAGAGGAGGAGTTATGAGCCACATGCAGGGGAAACAAAAAGGTACCCACCAAGGAGAGACTGGCAGGTCTCTGAAAATTCTCTGTTACCCCCCTCACATATTGTAGCTGCCAACGCGCTGCGGGAGGGCCACAACTTACAATAGGGGTCAGGCCACACCTGTAGTCTGCAGCCAGTGAAATTAATTGCGAGCCTTGGAAGTGAACCAGAGGTCACAATTGATGTAGCTGGTAGATCACTACCTTTCCTTGTAGATACGGGGGCGGCCAAGTCAGTGTTAAATTCAACAGTGGGTATGAAAACCACTGGTAAAACAATTCCAGCCATGGGAGTAACAGGAGTAGTACAACACTACCCTTTAAGCAGACCAGCAGAGATTACGATAGGGCCTTTGCAGACCAAGCACTCCTTTTTGCTAGCTGCATCGGCTCCGACTAATCTACTTGGGAGAGATTTACTGTGTAAGATGGGGTGTGTCATATATTGTACTCCTGGAGGTGTGTTCTTAGATATACCCGAGAATCACGCTCAGGAAGTGCAGGATATGTTAGACTCCCCTCAAAGGTTAATATCACACTCTGCTGTTACAGACAGGTGTCCATCCAAGGTAGAGGAAATGATCTCCCAAATACCGGAGTCACTTTGGACCAAGGATGGACAAGACACTGGATTGATGGCAAATGTAGCTCCTGTAGTAGTTCAAGTAAAAGATGGTAGGATAGCTCCAAAAATCCCACAGTATCCTCTGAAGCCAGAGGTGGAGTTAGGAGTTTACCCAGTAATAGAGCGCTTGCTATCACAGGGCATTCTGGTTAGGACGTCCAGCACTGCCAATAGTCCCATCTTCCCTGTGAAAAAGAGTGGGGGGAGGGGTTACAGGCTAGTGCAGGATTTAAGGGGGATCAACAAAATAGTTAAGAGCCAATTCCCCGTAGTGCCAAATCCAGCTGTCATCCTTATGCAAATCCCTCCCACTGCGAAATTTTCACTGTGATTGACCTCTGTTCCGCTTTCTTTTCGGTTCCTCTGCACCCTGATAGCCAATATTTGTTTGCATTTACATACAGAGGAGTACAGTACACCTGGACTCGTTTACCACAAGGTTTCATTGACAGCCCAAGTATTTTCTCACAGGCTTTGCATGATTGTTTACAATCCTTTCAACCTGAGAGCGGATCAGTATTAATACAGTATGTAGATGACTTACTGCTGTGTTCTGATTCACTCGAAGCGTCCTTGAGAGACACGAAACAGCTTTTGTTTCATCTTTCTAATACGGGACACAAGGTTTCAAAGGATAAGTTGCAGTTATGCCAGACCAAGGTAAAATGTTTGGGACATTGCTTGACACAAGGACTGAGACACCTCACCGCTGATAGAATACAGGTGATTCGCGACATGACTCTGCCACAAACCCAGCAACAGATTCGCACTTTCTTAGGAATGTGTGGGTACTGCCGCAACTGGATCCCAGGGTTTTCCATACTAGCCTTACCTTTACAAGAGATGGTCTCATCAAACAAACCAGATCGGATTTCGCACACAGATGAGTCCGAACTGGCATTTGAGAGACTCAAACAGTGCCTATCGCAGGCACCAGCATTAGGTATGCCAGATTATGGGAAACCCTTTGAACTGTACGGTACAGAAAGTGCTGGGTGTGCGGCAGGTGTTTTAACCCAGAAACATGGTGATGCCAGCAGGCCGGTAGCCTACTACAGCGCTCAGCTAGACACCGTAGCACGATCTCTCCCCACATGCTTGGGAAGTGTTGCAGCGATAGTATTGCTAGTGAGTAAAAGCGAAGATGTAGTGCTAGGACACAACCTGACCATCCATACACCTCATGCAGTGTCAGCTTTACTGAATTCTGCCCAAATCAGACACGTCTCATCTGCACGGTTTACAAGGTGGGAATTAGCACTAATGGCCCCTGTAAACATCACCATAAGGAGATGCAGCGCACTAAATCCTGCAACGTATCTCCCAGGTGTGCCTGGACAGGCACAAAGGGTGGGGGATGAGAGTGATGGTGAAGGAGGATTTAGTACAGACACTGACACACATGATTGTATGGAATATTTGACCCAAATTTTCACTGCAAGGCCTGACATCAGTGACAACCCACTGGAAGGTGTAGATTTTACTTTTTACACTGACGGTAGTTGCCACAGAAAGACGGACTCGGGAGACTTGTGTACTGAATACGCAGTCGTAGATGACAAAGGTACCATAGAAGCGGAACCCCTGGGCCCACCTCACTCAGCACAAGTTGCTGAGCTGGTCGCCCTAACCAGAGCGTGTGAATTGGCTAAGGGTAAGTCAGCCAATATTTACACGGATTCTAGGTATGCCTTTGGAGTAGTGCATGATTTCGGGGCCCTATGGCGCCTCAGAAATTTCATGACGGCAGCTGGCACACCCGTGGCGCATGCGACCCACATCAAAAGACTTCTAGCAGCAATACAGGAACCTGACAGAGTGGCTGTTATCAAGTGTAAAGCCCACACATACAGCCAAGACCCAGTGTCACTTGGTAACAGCCGGGCAGACGAAGCTGCTAAATCAGCAGCCAGCACCCCCATACAGACAGACATCACACAACTGATGGTATTCAATACCGTCAACACACAGAAATTGAGTGAAATGCAAAATTTGTGTTCCCCACAGGAAAAGGCAGTCTGGAGGTCAAAAGGATATGGCCAGGAGTCCTCAGGACTCTGGACAGATAGACAGGGTAAGCCAGTGGCACCCAGAGCATACCTTCCAAGTTTAGCTGAGGCGGCACATGGTCTGACTCATCTAGGCAAAGAAGGTATGTGCAAGTTGGTAAGAGCCTACTGGTGGGCACCAGGATTTTCTTCCCATGCAGGTAAGAGAGCAATGACATGCCTCACCTGCTTGATGAAGAATATTGGAAAGGCAATACCAACTGAACCATCCCATATCCCGCCAACGGACGGCCCTTTTCAGGTAATACAAATTGATTTCATACAAATGCCACCTTGTAGAAATTTAAAGTATGTATTGGTTTGTATTGATGTGTTTTCAAATTGGGTTGAAGCGTACCCCGCTGCCACAAATACTGCTACGTTTACTGCAAAGAAAATTGTGCAGGAATTTGTGTGCAGGTATGGTATCCTTAGGATAATTGAAAGCGATAGGGGTACCCATTTTACAGGTGAAGTCTTTCAGGTAATGTGCAAATGAATGGGAATTAATAGTAAGCTGCATACTCCGTACCGCCCACAGGCGAGTGCGAAAGTGGAAAGAGTAAACAGCACTATTAAGAACAAGTTGAGCAAAGTAATGGCTGAAACTGGATTGTTGTGGCCAGAAGCTTTGCCACTTGTACTGTACAGCATCAGAACCACTCCCAGGTCCCCTCTTAACCTGTCACCCTTTGAGATTCTTTTTGGTCGACAACCCCATGTAATGATTGACCCCCAGGATGATTTGAAATGTAACAATGAAGTAACTGTAAAGTATTTGGTTAAGATGAGCAAGCAGTTGAGGAATCAAAACAGCAATCTAAAGCTAGTGATTCCTGATCTGCCAGACAGTAATTGTCATGACATTGAACCTGGGGATTATGTAATGATTCAAAATTTTCTACGCTCAGGTTGTCTGATTGACCGGTGGGAAGGACCGTACCAAGTCTTGCTGACCAGCACGACAGCATTGAAGGTTGCCGAGAGAGAGACTTGGGTCCACTCGTCCCACTGTAAGAAGGTCGCTGACCCAGAGAAAGCCCGTGACAAAGAGCAGAGTGTGAAGGAAACCATATCACTGGAGTGTCTGTTCCGGGAAGGTTGAGAGGCAGGACTGTTGTCACGGCACCTGAGCACAGAGAACTACAGGATCAGAGGCGGTTGTCGCGCCAAGTTTTCTTTCCCTCCTAATTATTTTCTTTCCCCCATTACAACTCTTTCTTTCTCCTCCTGCAAGATGGACTTACTCCAAGAGACTGCATTCTGTGTTTTCCTGTTGACCCTGTTGTTGACCAGAGCAGTCTGTTTCAGTGAGAGTACCAGAGAGGTCGAGAAAGGATCTGGAATGGGTTCTGATGACAAGGATGGATTCGTAGAATTCCAAGAGCAACACAATCACCGAGCAAAGGCGAGTATCAGAAAACGATCTGATAGTCATGACACTAAGAGACATTGCGAAGGATTGTTAGCTGAAGAGAATTGTATCTGTAGGAATTGTGAAAACATAGCTGAGGACGGGTGCATCCAGAGATGTCAGTCCAGCCTTAATATCAACATGGACCGACATCCATTGAGTGACTATCACTCATTAGTGGGTAAGGTTTTAAACCAAACGGAATGCTGGGTGTGCTCACAAGTACCTCAAGGTCAGAGCAAGTCAGGACTAGTGCCATACGCTTTAACGATAGATGAGGTACTTGAATTAAGGGGTGGGAGACCGGTGGACAAGAAATTTAATATTTCTAAGCCTCCTAGTTTGAAGCTCCACCAATATCATGTGGATAGGTCCTTAATATGTTTTAACATTTCCAATCCCCGAAAGCCGGGAAATTGGGAAGTGACATGGAACAACCAAACCATGACATTCTCACACAGAGCCGATAGAATGCCCGTAGACTCAGAGCTTATACGCCAAATAGCCAACGGTGGGAGATATTATCAGTATAGGTACACTCTAGGAAGTAGGACCATGCGAGTTGGAGAAGTATCACCAGGATACTGTGCGCATATCATACAGCCTGATACGTGTACTAGACAAATGAGAGAGTTAGAGATAGGATTTTTCACCTGGAAGGTTTGTAATATGGTGATGTCATATTCTGTCCCATATGTCCTCCCCGATGATGCATATTTCATATGTGGGAGGAAGGCGTATAAGTGGCTTGCCCCAAACTCAGAGGGATTGTGTTACATTGGAAGAGTGTTGCCAGAAGTAATGACCATTACCCATGATAAAATGAAGGACGTTCACCGCAATGCTCAAGCTCCTTACACTCACACTCACTACGAACACATTGTTAAGAGACACCTTATAGATAGGACAGAGCATGCAGCCTCTGATTTGATCCACGAATACACCGGGATTCAATTCCTACTCGCGCTAGATATCACCTGTACCGCCAGAGGAGTTATACATTTTAGGTATATAACTGCGCTAGCGAACCTGATAGACAATATCACCGAGATGTATGATGACACCTTCAGGTATACTGGGAGAGAATTGCAAGCTTACAAAACGGAACTGATCCAGCACAGGATGGTTCTCAATTACATCACAGCGGTGACAGGCGGGTATTGTGTCACCCTAGCAACTCAGTATGGTGTGAAGTGCTGTACATATATCACAAACTGCACCGATGACCCAACCGAGGTCATAGATCAAAAGATGGACGATATCTTGCAACTGAAGTGGGAGTTCCGAAGGAGACACAACCTTACTGTCACAACTGAGGGCCTGAGCTGACGGGAGGCAGCCTCAGTTGTAGGGGCTGAGATGTACCGGAACCTGGGAGGTTGTATCAGACCCCTGGACATGTAAGTAACATGAATAATAACTGCCCGAAGGCGTGACCACGACAACTTGGATAAAAGTCAATGATGTTTATTATGACAACTCCGCAACACAGCAGCAGTAAAAGAAAACGTAAAAGTCAGCAAAGAATAAATACAGTTCCTGGGTACTACAGGATGGCAGGAGCCACAGGGCACTGGTAGTGTGAGATAGTTCTTATGATCTTCTAGATGGAAAGTCCTTACCAGGCCCGACTGTAGCAATGGAGATAACCCAGGATTGTGCCAGCTGGTGTTCCAGGAAAAGCTGGGTTGCTGAAGATAAAACAGCTGCTGTGGATACTGGCTGGAACCAGACTGTTGTTAGCACGGAGTGGATACTGGCTGGAACCAGTTAAATAATAAATGAACTTGGGAGCGATGAAATATGAACTGAAATGTAGAACTTGAGAGCGGAGAAATAATAATACCGGTGGAGAGTGGTAAAGTGTAGAAAGGACACCGGCCCTTTAAGGGAAGCTGTACTCTGCTGGAAGCTGAGCTGGAAGCAGGTAATGTTGTAGCTGGAAACAGATGAATCCACAATGGATTGGAGAGTCAGGCTACACCGCAGGTGGAATGCTGGTGCGGGTCTCTATGGTGGAAGTCTTGAGACAGGAGCTGGAACCTGGAAGACAATCACAGGAGAGAGACAAACAGGAACTAGGTTTGACAACCAAAGCACTGACGCCTTCCTTGCTCAAGCACAGTGTATTTATACCTGCAGCAAGGAAGGGATTGGCTAGGCAATTATGCAGATTATCAATACTGAGAACAGATTGGTGGAAATGATCAGCTGACAGAATCCAAGATGGCTGCGCCCATGCAGACACTTGGAGGGAAGTTTGGTTTGTAATCCATGTGGTAATGAAAACAGTAATGGCGGCGCCGGCCACCGGAGACAGGAGGCGCCAGGCTGACAGATGCACATCCAACCACGCGGACACAGCGGAGGCCGCGGCTGACGCAATCGCCACTCAGACACTCTGCATGCAGAAGTTCAGGGACGGCGGCGGAGGCCGCGGGAGACGCCATGCCAGGTGTAATATGGCGTGTACTGTGACAGCGTCCCAGAGTGACAGGAGAGGATACAGGAATGTACACATCAGGATAACAGATGGGATCCGGTCCTGGAGCGCTGAGCCAGCCTTAGGAGGCATCTGATGGGTAAGAAATGGCGTCCAGATACCCGGATCGTGACAGCACCCCCCCCTTTAGGAGTGGCCCCAGGACACTTCTTTGGCTTTTGAGGAAACTTGGAATGGAATCTCCGGACCAAGGCAGGAGCATGGACATCAGAAGCATTGGTCCATGAACGTTCCTCAGGACCATAACCCTTCCAGTCAATAAGATATTGTAGTTGACCGTAACGGTGACGTGAGTCCAGGATCTTGGCCACTTCATACTCAACGCCTCGTTGAGTTTGGACTTTCGGAGTTGGAGGAAGTGAGGAATGAAACCGATTCAAGATCAGCGGTTTCAACAGGGAAACATGGAATGTCCTGGGTATTTTTAAGAAGGGAGGCAACTGGAGTCTGTAAGCAACAGGATTGATGACTTGTTCAATCTTGAAAGGACCGATATAGTGAGGTGCAAACTTCATACTGGGAACTCTTAACCTCAAATTCTTCGTGGATAACCATACCCGATCACCCACCTTGAGAGCAGGAACTGCTCGACGCTTCTTATCCGCAAACTTCTTGTACCTGAACGATGCCTTGAGCAGAGCTGATCGTACGCTCTTCCAGATATTGGCAAACTGATGCAAGGTGATATCCACTGCGGGAACAGAAGTTGCTGGAAGCGGTTGGAACTCAGGGACTTTAGGGTGGAATCCAAAGTTAGTGAAGAATGGTGTTGAAGCAGATGAAGAATGATACTGGTTGTTATGACAGAACTCGGCCCAGGGAAGTAATTGAACCCAGTCATCTTGAGAGGAGGACACATAGATGCGGAGGAAGGCCTCCAAGTCCTGATTCACCCTCTCGGTTTGACCATTGGTCTGAGGATGGTAAGCCGTGGAAAACTTTAGCTTGACTTGGAGGACTTGACATAAACTTCGCCAGAATTTGGCTGTGAATTGAACTCCTCGATCTGAGATAATTTCTTCAGGAAGACCGTGGAGTCGGAAGATCTCTTGTATGAATACTTGAGCCAACTTGGAAGCTGACGGAAGACCGGTGAGAGGAATGTAGTGTGCCATCTTGGTGAACCGGTCAACTACCACCCAGATGGTATTGAACTTGTTGCACATGGGTAAGTCTGTAATGAAATCCATCGACAAGTGGGTCCATGGTCGACGGGGAACGGATAGTGGAACCAGTTGCCCCGCAGGCGACTGGCGGGATACTTTATGTTGGGCACACTTTGGGCAAGATGCAATAAACTCCAAGACGTCCTTTTTCAGAGTTGGCCACCAATAGGACCTAGAGATAAACTCCAGGGTTTTTTGGATACCTGTATGTCCGGAAAAACGGGAAGCATGGGCCCAATGCATGAGCTTCTTCCTTAGCATCGGCTTCACAAAACTTTTCCCTGATGGGGGCGTAGAGTCCATCCCTACCGTGGAGAATGCCAACGGATTTATAATAGGATGCTTGTCTGAAGACTCTGACTCATTTTCTTGCTCCCATGAGCGGGAAAGGGCATCGGCCTTGCGATTCTGAGAGCCCGGACAGAACTGGAGTTTAAAGTCGAACCTGGAAAAGAAAAGTGCCCATCTGGCCTGACGAGGGTTGAGACATTGTGCGCCCTTCAGGTATAAAAGGTTCTTGTGGTCTGTAAGTATGGTGATTGAATGAGAAGCTCCCTCCAACAGATACCTCCACTCTTCTAGAGCGAGCTTGATGGCTAGCAACTCCTGGTCGCCAATGGCATAGTTGCGCTCAGCTGGGGAGAACTTCCGGGAGAAGAAACTGCAAGGGTGTAAATGGCCATCTTTAGCCCTCTGAGATAACACCGCTCCTACTCCAACGGAGGAGGCATCCACCTCTAAGATGAAAGGAGAGTCGATGTCAGGCTGTTTCAGAACAGGCGCAGAGATGAACCTTTGTTTTAAAAGATGAAATGCTTGCATGGCTTCTTCAGACCACTTGGACGGGTTAGCACCCTTCTTAGTGAAAGCAGTAATAGGCGCCACAATGGTGGAAAAGTCTCGTATAAACTTTCGGTAATAGTTGGCGAACCCTAAGAACCTCTGGACCCCTTTGAGGGTTAAGGGTACCGGCCAATTTTGGATTGCTTGTAGTTTCTCTGGATCCATCTCTAGTCCGGAACCGGACACAATGTACCCTAGAAACGGAATGGACTTGACTTCAAAGACGCATTTTTCTAATTTGCAATAGAGATGATTGACACGGAGACGGGACAGAACCTCTTTAACCCAAAAACGATGTTCCTCTAAATCGTTGGCAAAAATGAGGATATCGTCTAGATAGACCACGACATGACGGTATAGAATGTCTCTGAAGATCTCATTGACAAAATGCTGGAAGACAGCTGGAGCATTGCTCAATCCGAAGGGCATGACGAGGTACTCATAATGTCCGTCACGGGTGTTAAAGGCGGTCTTCCACTCGTCACCCTCACGGATCCGGATGAGATTGTATGCACCTCGCAAGTCCAGCTTTGTAAAGATGGTAGCTCCGCTAACTCTGTCAAAGAGCTCAGTAATCAGGGGTAAAGGATAACGGTTCTTGATGGTAATGTCATTCAAACCTCTGTAGTCGATGCACGGCCGCAGACCACCATCTTTCTTTTTTACAAAAAAGAAGCCTGCGCCGGCTGGAGAAGAAGAAGGTCGAATGAACCCCTTTGCCAGGTTCTCTTTAATATATTCCTCCATAGAATGCGTCTCAGGCAGAGACAACGGATAAGTTCGGCCTCGAGGTGGAACCTTCCCTGGAACGAGATCAATCGGACAGTCCCATTCTCTATGAGGAGGAAGGATATCAGCAGAAGCTTTACTGAACACATCCGTGAAATCTTGATATGGAGGAGGTGGAACATCAGACGACCTGGGGGAGGAAGAACAGACAGGCAATACTTTAAACAAACATGTCTCAGCACAGGAGGAACCCCATGCCAGGATTTGCGTAGTCGTCCAATCAATTGTAGGATTGTGAAGACGGAGCCATGGAAGGCCCAGGACCACAGGATGTGTGGCTCTTGGAATCACTAAAAGTGAAATAAGTTCGGAATGAAGAACTCCCACTCTCAGACGAACTGGTAGAGTCCTTAGAGCAATAACTGTATCAAAAATTTTACTGCCATCCACGGCAGTTAAGGAGATGGACGAAGGAAGTCTCTCGGTGGGTAGGGACCACCGTTTAACATAGGCTTCGGTAATAAAGTTCCCAGCTGCTCCGGAATCAAGGAGGGCAATGACGTTCCGATAACGTTGAGCAATTTGGAGCGACACTGGGAGATTACAATCATGAGGAGATGGAGAGGAGATCATTATTCCTAGCCGGCCCTCTCCTGGGCGAGCTAGGGTTTGGAGTTTTCCCGGACGTTCGGGACAGGCATTGATGGTGTGAGACGGAGCTGCACAATAAAGGCAAAGAGACTCAGAGAGACGTCTTCGGCGCTCAGCAGGAGTTAAACGGGAACGGCCAAGTTGCATGGGCTCATCTTTAGATGGTGACAGTTGACGAGGAGGAGGAGCAGAAGATTTTGGAGCAGATGATCTTCCACGCTCAGTTGCTCTCTCTCTGAAACGTAAATCAACTTTCGTGCAGAGTGAGATTAGCTCATCTAACTTAGAAGGTAAGTCTCTGGTAGCTAACTCATCTTTAATACGCTCAGATAAGCCATGCCAGAATGCAGCATACAGGGCCTCGTCGTTCCATGCCAGTTCGGATGCCAGGATCTGGAACTGTATCAGATATTGTCCTACAGTACGTGACCCCTGGCGTAAACGGAGAATCTCGGATGAAGCTGAGGTTACCCGGCCTGGCTCGTCGAAGATGCGCCTGAATGTTGACACGAAGGCAGTGTAGGAAGATAGCAGGGTGTCGGACCTCTCCCATAACGGTGATGCCCAATCAAGGGCTGAGCCACTGAGAAGAGAAATAATATAGGCAATTTTTGTACGGTCACTGGGAAAATTGCCAGGTTGTAGCTCAAACTGAATCTCACACTGGTTGAGAAATCCCCTGCAGAATCTTGGAGATCCGTCAAATTTTGCTGGCGTTGGAAGATGAAGACGTGGAGCAGAAATGGGTAAGGTGGGTGGGGTTATAGCTGGAGTCACTGTGGTTGACGCACCAGACGCGCCTGATCCACGGAGAGTTGTCTGAATCCCATCCAGCCGAGTAGAGAGATCCTGGAGACAGCGGATGATGTGGCCCTGTGCAGCCTCCTGATGTTCTAGTCGGGCTGCCAGTTCTTGCATCGGCCTGGCCGCTTGATCCTGGTCTCCGGCTGGATTCATTAGGTCAGTGCTTACTGTCACAACTGAGGGCCTGAGCTGACGGGAGGCAGCCTCAGTTGTAGGGGCTGAGATGTACCGGAACCTGGGAGGTTGTATCAGACCCCTGGACATGTAAGTAACATGAATAATAACTGCCCGAAGGCGTGACCACGACAACTTGGATAAAAGTCAATGATGTTTATTATGACAACTCCGCAACACAGCAGCAGTAAAAGAAAACGTAAAAGTCAGCAAAGAATAAATACAGTTCCTGGGTACTACAGGATGGCAGGAGCCACAGGACACTGGTAGTGTGAGATAGTTCTTATGATCTTCTAGATGGAAAGTCCTTACCAGGCCCGACTGTAGCAATGGAGATAACCCAGGATTGTGCCAGCTGGTGTTCCAGGAAAAGCTGGGTTGCTGAAGATAAAACAGCTGCTGTGGATACTGGCTGGAACCAGACTGTTGTTAGCACGGAGTGGATACTGGCTGGAACCAGTTAAATAATAAATGAACTTGGGAGCGATGAAATATGAACTGAAATGTAGAACTTGAGAGCGGAGAAATAATAATACCGGTGGAGAGTGGTAAAGTGTAGAAAGGACACCGGCCCTTTAAGGGAAGCTGTACTCTGCTGGAAGCTGAGCTGGAAGCAGGTAATGTTGTAGCTGGAAACAGATGAATCCACAATGGATTGGAGAGTCAGGCTACACCGCAGGTGGAATGCTGGTGCGGGTCTCTATGGTGGAAGTCTTGAGACAGGAGCTGGAACCTGGAAGACAATCACAGGAGAGAGACAAACAGGAACTAGGTTTGACAACCAAAGCACTGACGCCTTCCTTGCTCAAGCACAGTGTATTTATACCTGCAGCAAGGAAGGGATTGGCTAGGCAATTATGCAGATTATCAATACTGAGAACAGATTGGTGGAAATGATCAGCTGACAGAATCCAAGATGGCTGCGCCCATGCAGACACTTGGAGGGAAGTTTGGTTTGTAATCCATGTGGTAATGAAAACAGTAATGGCGGCGCCGGCCACCGGAGACAGGAGGCGCCAGGCTGACAGATGCACATCCAACCACGCGGACACAGCGGAGGCCGCGGCTGACGCAATCGCCACTCAGACACTCTGCATGCAGAAGTTCAGGGACGGCGGCGGAGGCCGCGGGAGACGCCATGCCAGGTGTAATATGGCGTTTACTGTGACAGCGTCCCAGAGTGACAGGAGAGGATACAGGAATGTACACATCAGGATAACAGATGGGATCCGGTCCTGGAGCGCTGAGCCAGCCTTAGGAGGCATCTGATGGGTAAGAAATGGCGTCCAGATACCCGGATCGTGACACTTACCCTTACTGCTGTGAGTAATGAACTGACCGGCTGGGTTTCATGGTTGAACCCACGCGATTGGTTCTCAGGTTTAGGAGAATGGGCTCAAAATGTTATCGTTAATGTAGGGAAATTTCTCTTATGTATCCTAGGAGTTGTCATAATGATTGGTTTGATATTTAGATGTGTTCGGATTTTAATTAATTGCAAGCGCAGTACCAAATTGATGAGTTTAAGGAGCGAGGGCATTGTTACAACAACTGGTTTAATTTATGACCCATCAATCGAGACAATGTTGTGATAAGACGTGATTCCACGGTCCGTTTCTTTCACCCGTTTCTCCTTTGTTTTTCTCCAAGGTAAAAAGACATCCACCCGGAAGAAGATTTTGATGCACATTTCTACAGACCATTGATGAACTTTTTCACAGACATTTGATGAACTTTTAGAGACTTTAACTTTCTATGGACACTTGAAAAACTTTGCTTGCCACTTACAGCAAAGATACAGCAATCCGGACAAGACTTCAACAGACATCCAAGGACAATCACATACAATATCATATGAATGCATTTATAACACATGTTTCTTATCTTCATCTCTACGATCTTCAGGTAGTGACGCACATAGTCGACAGGTAATATAGGTACATATATTAGCACTCACATATTTTCCCCCTTCATGTATCATCAACTAATGTGCACCTCATTTGTTGGAACTAAAAGCCGAAAAGAGCTCGGTAGAGTTTGTTAGCCCACTTACAGACCCTTAATACGGGATAAGAAAGATTTAATGTATACTTCGCAATACCTCGAAGCTTGTACGGCACGATGATACATGACCCCTCAGACATGAATTTCATACATACATGCTTTTACTATCCCACTAGGTCATACATTTCCCACCTTCTCCTCTCCTCCCCACACCCAATCATATATAGGTATTTCACGGTATTATGTATTTTTCTGCTTAAATTGTTTAGATAGTGGCAGTTATTGTTGACTGCCAAAGGGTGGACTGTCAAAGTCGAAAAATATCCTGATGCATATGCCTTGTACTAACCCCTCATGCACATGCCCGCTGCGCGTGCACACGCTCTGCCGTGCGTGCACATATCCACAATTTGCGTAAGATCGCTCCGGCGATCACGCGCGTGGTATGCGCATTTACGGTAGAGTTTGTAAGCGTCTAGCGTGCGACTCGATCGTAGCATATTTAACCCATATAGTGTGTTTTGTAGTAAATATTCCCCTAGACAATGTCAGCAAGTATGTTTAGTTTAAACTGTTCCTGGACAGAGAGATTCCTCTTTACATGATAGGAAGGGTCAGACAAAGGTTGAAAGGTGGTGTCTAGTATCCAGCTGTAGGGTATTTTAAGAGTAACATTCCGATGCTAGTTAGGAAAGGATCGCTCGCTCCTGCGTATAGTTATGTACAAATGTAGTTTATGAACATTAACTGTATTTGCTGTAAATTACACATGCGGCGGGAATCCTGAGGATACCTCCCACCAGAGCAGTTGGGGAAAGACACAGCCCACCTGTTCAAATCCACCTATGACCTCTGCTATAATGTGGAGACACATCCCTGTGTCCAATGAACAATGAGATACAAGATACCATTGTATTGTGAATGTATGTTGTGCTATATAAAGACCACCATTGCCTGGCCAGACTCACTCTCTCTGAAGGCTTTCTCCCTGAATGCTGAGGACTGGATCCAGGTCGCGCATGCGAATCATCCCCACGTATGTATTATTCTCTGTAGCCATTTTGTTATCCATTTTGTTCGCCATTTGTTCCCATTGTGTTCTCATTTTGTTCGCTCTTGTTTGCGATTGTTCGCTATTGTTCATGTATTATTCTCTGTTATTCTGTTTAAATTTCCATGTTAGTTTGTAGTGTATAACTTGTATTGTGTTTCCCTTTTTCTCTAAACCATCCACGGCGGTGTTAGAGCTGCTGTGGTTTTTAAATCCAAACCAGGTCTTGTGTTTTCACTAAATACTGCAAAGGGATTTTCTTAGCGTCTCAATTGCTCAAACAGCATACACCTTGTTAAGGTTTCTAATCGTTACATCATTACAGTACTTGGTTATTAAGGTTTAGAGTATAAGTATATTCTCACTGTGTTTTATTAGCAAGGTTTAAAGGTTATCCACTGTGTGTGCGCCCGCTGTGTGTAATCCGTACACTCAGCGCAGCGTGTGTACGCCAAGTGCGTACCACGTGCGGGACTCTGTACGCAAATAGCGTACAAAGTGCGTAGCACGTGCACGTGGTCTAGCGGCCATAACGGCTCCACGGTATTAGTATATAGCTTCATGTTTAAAGGTAATAATTGACATTATCACTATCATAGTCTCCTCCTGGGAAGAGCACTCCGCCTCTGACACGTGCACCCACCACACGCAGATACACTGGGCCTATAGGGGACAGACCCACAGTAAAGCCTGTCAGAGACACAGAGGGAGATATTGCCAGCTCACACCCCAGCACCCAAACCCGGTCTGAAAACTCTACAGAAATGTCCCCGACCTGCAGCGCTTTTATAAATTATATATATAATGCACCAAAATCACTGTGCCCCCCCCCCCCCGTTTTGCACCCTGTTACTTGTACAGCAGTGTGAGGAAGGTCCAGCGTCTCTGCAGCCTTGTGGAGAGAATATGGCGCCAGGCTGTGAGGGCTAAGCCCCGCCCCCGTAATGGCGCGCTTCAGACCCGCTCTTTTTTGTAACTTTTTTATACTGGCGGGGGTCCGCACAGTGCCCTGGCACTTAGTCCGCTCTTGCCAGGTAGTGATTTGAGGTAAAAATGCTGCCCAGGGTGCCCCCCCCCCGGCGCCCTGCACACTGTAGTGCCTCTGAGTGCGGGAGCATGGCGCGCAGCGCGGCTACTGTGCAGTACCTCAAAGCTGCCACTGAAGTCTTCTGATCTTCCTCTACTCACCTGTCTTCTGGCTCTGCAAGGGGGGTGACGGCGGGCTCTGGGAACGAGCATCTAGGCGTACCTAGCGATCAGACCCTCAAGAGCTAATGGTGTCCTGTAGCCAAAGAAGCAGATCCTTTAAACTCACAGAAGTAGGTCTGACTTCTCTCCCCTAAGTCCCACGAAGCAGGGAGACTGTTGCCAGCAGTGCTCCCTGACCATAAAAACCTAACATAAAGTCTTTTCTGAGAAACTCAGTAGAGCTCCTCCGTGTGCATCCAGTCTGCCTGGGCACAGATTCTAAACTGGAGTCTGGAGGAGGGGCATAGAGGGAGGAGCCAGTTCACACTCCTTTGAAAGTCTTAAAGTGCCCATGTCTCCTGCGGATCCCGTCTATACCCCATGGTTCTTGAAGTGACCCCAGCATCCTCTAGGACGTATGAGAAATCCTATTTTATCTTATGTCCTAGAGGATGCTGGGGTTCATTTAGTACCATGGGGAAGTACCAAAGCTCCCAAACCGGGTGGGAGAGTGCTGAGGTTCCTGCAGAACTGATTGACCAAACTGAAGGTCCTCAGAGGCCAAAGTATCGAACTTGTAGACCTTAACAAACATGTTCAAACCTGACCTGTTCGGCAGAGCTGTAAAGCCGAGACACCCTGGGCAGCCGCCTAGGAAGAACCCACCAACCTAGTAGAGTGGGCCTGTACAGATTTTGGAACCGGCAAACATGCCGTAGAATAAGCATGCTGGATAGTAATCCTGATCCAGTGAGCAATAGACCACTTTGAAGCAGGAAACCTAATTTCTGAAGTGTCCTAGAGGATTCTGGGGTCCATTTAGTACCATGGGGTATAGACGGGTCCGCAGGAGCCTTCGGCACTTTAAGACTTTTTTACAGTGTGAACTGGCTTCTCCCTCTAGGCCCCTCCTCCAGACCTCAGTTTAGAAAATGTGCCCGGTGAGACTGGACGTACGCTAGTGGAGCTCTACAGAGTTCTACTGGAAAATACTTTATTAGGTTTTTGATTTTACAGGGAAGCTGCTGGCAACAGCTTCCCTGCTTCGTGGGACTTAGGGGAGGAAGTAGGAACCACCTTCTCATTAAGTTTCATGGCTCTGCTTCCGCTGACAGGACACCATTAGCTCCTGAGGGGTACTGAACATAGCCCAAGCCTGGCTAGCGCTCACTCCCACAGCACTGCCGCCACCCCCTAACACAGCCAGAAAAGTGGTGGGTATATCACCGAAGACCTACAAGAGAGGGGCCCTACGGTCATCGTTGGCGGCAAAAAGGTACAGCGCAGCGGCAGGATGCTGCGCGAGCATGCTTCTCAGCACACAGCCCTTCAAAACACAGGGCGCCCTGCGCGGGGGGTTGGAGGGGGGCCCTGAGCTGTATGAAAAATCCTTACTCTCACTAGCAAAACGGTAACATGTATAGCCTCTGATTTACAAACCCCAGCCAGTATAAAAATCATTGTTACTGAGGCAGAAGGGCGGGGCTTCTCCTCAGACTTGCCAAACGCTCACTCAGTGCCATTTTCTCCTGCACAGAGAAGCTGACAGACGCGGTTTCCTCCTCATAACGCTAAAACAAGTACCAGGGTGTTATAGAGAGATGGGGGGGGGTTATTACTTTGGGTGAGCGTGCCTAATATTGAAATAAAGCGCTGAAGGGTTTGTATAATAAATATACATATACAATTCTCTTCATATAGGGCGCAGTGTGTGAGCTGGCAAATCTCTCCGCGTTTCTGACAGATTTTAGTGTGGGTCTGTCACCGATAGCTCCCCTGTGTAATTGTGGTGTGAAAGTACACGTTCATGACATGTCAGACAATGGAGAGAGCTCTTCCCCTGAGGAAGCCATTTTAGATACGCAGGAGTGTAATGTGGTGGCCCTTCCCTCACAGAAGGAGCCAGAGTGGGTGAGAAAATTACAAAGTAATATGTTAAAGCTTTCTAGAAAATTCTCTGAGTCTGAACAACAGACAAAATACTGAAGAAAGTCAGTGGAGGATGTACCCTCCACGTCATCCACAAGGGACTCCTCAAGTTCCCAAAAGAGGTCACTTACGCAGATTATGCAAGGTGACACAGACACAGATTCCGACACAGGTTTAGACACTGGGGATTTGAGAGGGGTGGACTCCAAGTTAGCAAAAAGCATTCAATGTATGATAATAAATTTGATATAGTTTGCTGCGCTGTGAAGAAAAAGCTGCTCAGGTTGTTTATTGGTGATTGTTAGAATTTTTGTTGAACCGAGCGCTTGTGTCAACAAAAATTCAGTGTATGATAATTGCTATTAGGGAGGTGTTAGAGATTACAGAAACAACACCTGAACCCAAAGAAAAGGCTTATTTTTATTTAAATAAGTAACCGGTGATAACTTTTCCTCCTTCAAAGGAATTGAATACATTCTTTGAAAAATCCTGGTCTAACCCAGAAAATAAATTTCATATTCCTAGCAGAATACGTTTAGCTTACCCCTTTCCTGAAGACAACAGGAAAAGATGGGAGTCACCCCCCCATGGTAGACACCTCAGTTTCTAGGTTGTCTAAGAAAATAATTTTACCTGCCCCAGGGTCAGCTTCATTAAAGGAGCCTGCTGACCGTAAGTTAGAGACGACCTTAAAATCCATTTATATGGCTACCGGAACATTACTCAGGCCCACTATTACTTGTGCATGGGTAGGTAACGCTATTGGAAAATGGTCAGACAACTTGCTAGCAAATATAGACACAGTTGATAAGGAGGATATGGTCTTAACTCTCGGTCACATAAAGGATTTGCAGGATACTTGATGGAAGTGTCAAAGTCGAAAAATATTGCAGTACACACATCACGTACAAACTACGCACAGATGGCCTCCGTACTTGCTCTGCTGTGCGTGTGCATATTTGCAATTTGCGTATGGTCGCTCCCACGGTCCTGTGTATTAGCGCGTGGTATGAGTATTTACGGTAGAGTTTGTGAGCGCATGGAAGGCTATCAAAACACATTACATATTTAATCCAAATAGTGCACAATGTACACAGTCTCCCTGCACCACATCAGATAGTAACAGCAGTTTAAATGGTAACAGAACAAAGGGATTCACCTTTACAGGATAGGAGGGGACAGAACAAGGTTATAAGGTGGTGTTTGGTATCCAGCTGAAGGGTATTTTAAGGGTAACATTCCGGTGTTGGTTTGAGGAAGATCGCATGTTCCTGCGGATAGTTATGTGCAGGAGCAGAATATAGATATAAACTGTATTTACTGTACATTATGTATGCGGCGGGAATCCAGAGGAGACCACCCACGAGCAGTTGGAAAAGACATCGCCTACCTATTCAAACCGACCTATGACCTCTCCTGTACTGTAAATGACCATCCCTGTGTCCAATGGACAAAGAGATTACAGTATCCATTGTGTTATGTTTTGGATGAATTGTATAAAGAGAGCCTGCAGCAGGCCTGGTCAGACACAAGACTCACAACGTTATCTATCAGATGACGGAGGACCAGACTGGGTAGTGCGGCGAATCCACTCACGTATGTAACATTGACTGTAGCCATTTACTCTGTTATATTGTATTGTATTGTTTGTATTGTAACCCCCTTTCAGCAATAATACGCTGTGGTGTCGGAACCCAGCGGTTTAATTACAATCTGGTGTCGTGTCTTCATTGCCCTGCTAAGGTTTAAAGTGTATTATCATTGCATTTCATTGCTGCATCATGTTTAAAAGGTATCTCTGGGTGTGTACGCGCTGCGTGTACTTTGTACTGTCAGTGCGGCGTGTGTACGCAAAGTCCGTACACTGTACGGGACTCTGTACGCAAACAGTGTACAATGTACGTAGGGTGTGTATTAAGTTTAGCGGCCGCAGCGGCTCCATGGTAAAGTGTATTTAAAGTGTGTATAAGGTATAGCTTTTCATTCCTGTATATAAATCAGCATTCTCAATTGGGGGCTCTCACGGGATATCACGTTCATAATGATGCACTGTACATTATAAACGCGGCTGTAATTGAGCGGCTCCAATGGACGCATTGAGAAGCTGATGAAAATAACATCCACGTTAATGTATTGTTGTGGTATCAGTAAGCCGCTGATATGAAATTCAAGGGACAATGCGTTTCTCATAATATTTAAGATGCTAAAATGTATTTTTATTGTTGCAAAACAAGGTTCAAGTAAGTCATATTGTGTTTGATTCAGATTGGATTGTTTATCTGTTAAGTAGGTTTAAAAGTACATTTAAAAGTTGCTGCATAGCCTTGATATAGTTTTTATTTTTAACTCAGGCCTAAATTAACTTCTGGTGCTTGTATGATGTGTGATTTCTTTGTGACAAAGGAAGCCGCATGGTCTATCCTCCATTTTGGACTAACCACATGGCCTGTCCACTATTTTGTGTAACCCTCATGGATGTGGAAGGGGGAGGAGCAGCGGCCATTTTGGGAAGGTCATTTCTCTATCGTCCTAAGTGGATGCTGGGGTTCCTGAAAGGACCATGGGGAACAGCGGCTCCGCAGGAGACAGGGCACAAAAGTAAAGCTTTTACAGGTCAGGTGGTGTGTACTGGCTCCTCCCCCCATGACCCTCCTCCAGACTCCAGTTAGATTTTTGTGCCCGGCCGAGAAGGGTGCAATTCTAGGTGGCTCTCATAAAGAGCTGCTTAGAGAGTTTAGCTTAGGTTTTTTATTTTACAGTGATTCCTGCTGGCAACAGGATCACTGCAACGAGGGACAGAGGGGAGAAGAAGTGAACTCACCTGCGTGCAGGATGGATTGGCTTCTTGGCTACTGGACATGAAGCTCCAGAGGGACGATCACAGGTACAGCCTGGATGGTCACCGGAGCCACGCCGCCGGCCCCCTCACAGATGCTGAAGCAAGAAGAGGTCCAGAATCGGCGGCTGAAGACTCCTGCAGTCTTCTTAAGGTAGCGCACAGCACTGCAGCTGTGCGCCATTTTCCTCTCAGCACACTTCACACGGCAGTCACTGAGGGTGCAGGGCGCTGGGGGGGGGGCGCCCTGGGAGGCAAATGAAAACCTTTAAAAAGGCTAAAAATACCTCACATATAGCCCCAGAGGCTATATGGAGATATTTACCCCTGCCTAAATGTACTAAATAGCGGGAGACGAGCCCGCCGAAAAAGGGGCGGGGCCTATCTCCTCAGCACACGGCGCCATTTTCTGTCACAGCTCCGCTGGTCAGGAAGGCTCCCAGGTCTCTCCCCTGCACTGCACTACAGAAACAGGGTATAACAGAGAGGGGGGGCAAAATAAATGGCAATATATTAATATAAAAGCAGCTATAAGGGAGCACTTAATCATAAGGCTATCCCTGTCATATATAGCGCTTTTTGGTGTGTGCTGGCAGACTCTCCCTCTGTCTCCCCAAAGGGCTAGTGGGTCCTGTCTTCGTATAGAGCATTCCCTGTGTGTCTGCTGTGTGTCGGTACGTGTGTGTCGACATGTATGAGGACGTTATTGGTGTGGAGGCGGAGCAATTGCCAAATATGAGGATGTCACTTCCTAGGGGGTCGACACCAGAATGGATGCCTTTATTTGTGGAATTACGGGATAGCGTCAACTCGCTTAAGCAGTCGTTTGCCGACATGAGGCGGCCGGACACTCAATTAGTGCCTGTCCAGGCGCCTCAAACACCGTCAGGGGCTGTAAAACGCCCCTTGCCTCAGTCGGTCGACACAGACCCAGACACAGGCACTGATTCCGGTGGTGAAGGTGACGAATCAACCGTATTTTCCAGTAGGGCCACACGTTATATGATTTTGGCAATAAAGGAGATGTTACATTTAGCTGATACTACAGGTACCACTAAACAGGGTATTATGTGGGGTGTGAAAAAACTACCAGTAGTTTTTACCGAATCAGAAGAATTAAATGACGTGTGTGATGAAGCGTGGGGTGCCCCGATAAAAAACTGCTAATTTCAAAGAAGTTATTGGCTTTATACCCTTTCCCGCCAGAGGTTAGGGAGCGCTGGGAAACACCTCCTAGGGTGGACAAAGCGCTAACACGCTTATCAAAACAAGTGGCGTTACCCTCTCCTGAGACGGCCGCACTTAAAGATCCATCAGATAGGAGGATGGAAAATATCCAAAAAGGTATATACACACATGCAGGTGTTATACTACGACCAGCTATTGCGACTGCCTGGATGTGCAGTGCTGGGGTAGTTTGGTCAGAGTCCCTGATCGAAAATATTGATACCCTGGACAGGGACAATATTTTACTGTCGTTAGAACAAATAAAGGATGCATTTCTTTATATGCGTGATGCACAGAGAGATATCTGCACACTGGCATCACGGGTAAGTGCTATGTCCATTTCGGCCAGAAGAGCTTTATGGACACGACAGTGGACAGGCGATGCGTAGAGGAGTTATTTGGGGTCGGTCTATCGGATTTGGTGGCCACGGCTACGGCCGGGAAATCCACCTTTCTACCTCAAGTCACTCCCCAACAGAAAAAGGCACCGACCTTTCAACCGCAGCCCTTTCGTTCCTTTAAAAATAAGAGAGCAAAGGGCTATTCATATCTGCCACGAGGCAGAGGACGAGGGAAGAGACAACAACAGGCAGCTCCTTCCCAGGAACAGAAGCCCTCCCCGGCTTCTACAAAAGCCTCAGCATGACGCTGGGGCTTCGCAAGCGGACTCGGGGGCGGTAGGCGGTCGTCTCAAGAATTACAGCGCGCAGTGGGCTCACTCGCAGGTAAATCCCTGGATCCTGCAGATAATATCTCAGGGGTACAGGTTGAAATTAGAGACAGAGCCACCTCGCCGTTTCCTGAAGTCTGCTTTACCAACGTCCCCCTCAGAAAGGGAGACGGTTTTGGAAGCCATTCACAAGCTGTATTCTCAGCAGGTGATAGTCAAGGTACCTCTTCTACAACAAGGGAAGGGGTATTATTCCACTCTTTTTGTGGTACCGAAGCCGGATGGCTCGGTAAGGCCTATTCTAAATCTGAAGTCCTTGAACCTGTACATAAAGAAGTTCAAGTTCAAGATGGAGTCACTCAGAGCAGTGATAGCGAACCTGGAAGAAGGGGACTTTATGGTATCCTTGGACATCAAGGATGCGTATCTCCACGTTCCAATTACCCCTCACACCAGGGGTACCTCAGGTTCGTTGGACAAAACTGTCACTATCAGTTTCAGACGCTGCCGTTTGGTTTGTCCACGGCACCTCGGGTCTTTACAAAGGTAATGGCCGAGATAATATTTCTTCTTCGAAGAAAAGGCGTATTAATTATCCCATACTTGGACGATCTCCTAATAAGGGCAAGGTCCAGAGAACAGCTAGAGATGGGTTTAGCACTATCTCAAGAGGTGCTAAAGCAGCACGGATGGATTCTGAATATTCCAAAATCCCAATTAATGCCGACAACTCGTCTGCTGTTCCTGGGGATGATTCTGGACACAGTTCAGAAAAAGGTTTTTCTTCCCGAAGAAAAAGCCAAGGAGTTATCTGACCTGGTCAGGAACCTCCTAAAACCAGGAAAGGTGTCTGTACATCAATGCACAAGAGTCCTGGGAAAAAATGGTAGCTTCTTACGAAGCAATCCCTTTCGGCAGATTCCATGCAAAGGGATCTGTTGGACAAATGGTCAGGGTCGCATCTTCAGATGCACCTGCGGATAACCCTGTCGCCGAGGACAAGGGTATCCCTTCTGTGGTGGTTGCAGGAGGCTCATCTATTGGAGGGCCGCAGATTCGGCATGCAGGATTGGATCCTGGTGACCACGGATGCCAGCCTGAGAGGCTGGGGAGCAGTCACACAGGGAAGAAATTTCCAGGGAGTGTGGTCGAGCCTGAAAAAGTCTCTTCACATAAGCATTCTGGAACTAAGAGCAATCTACAATGCTCTAAGCCAGGCGGAACCTCTGCTTCAAGGAAGACCGGTGTTGATCCAGTCGGACAACATCACGGCAGTCGCCCATGTAAACAGACAGGGCGGCACAAGAAGCAGGAGGGCAATGGCAGAAGCTGCCAGGATCCTTCGCTGGGCGGAGAATCACGTGATAGCACTGTCAGCAGTATTCATCCCGGGCGTGGACAACTGGGAAGCAGACTTCCTCAGCAGACACGACCTTCACCCGGGAGAGTGGGGACTTCATCCAGAAGTTTTCCACATGCTATTAAACCGTTGGGTAAAACCAATGGTGGACATGATGGCGTCTCGCCTCAACAAAACACTGGACAGGTATTGCGCCAGGTCAAGAGATCCGCAGGCAATAGCTGTGGACGCGCTGGTAACACCTTGGGTGTACCAGTCGGTATATGTGTTTCCTCCTCTGCCTCTCATACCAAAGGTATTGAGGATTATACGGCAAAGAGGAGTAAGACTAGTGGCTCCGGATTGGCCAAGAAGGACTTGGTACCCGGAACTTCAAGAGATGGTCACGGACGATCCGTGGCCTCTACTTCTGAGAAGGGACCTGCTTCAGCAGGGTCCTTGTCTTTTTCAAGACTTACCGCGGCTGCGTTTGACGGCATGGCGTTTGAATGCCAGATCCTAAAAGGAAAAGGCATTCCAGAAGAAGTCATTCCTACCTTGATAAAGGCAAGGAAGGAAGTCACCGCGAAGCATTATCGCCGTATTTGGCGAAAATATGTTGCGTGGTGCGAGCAGCGGAGTGCTCCGATGGAGGAATTTCAACTGGGTCGTTTTCCTACTTTTCCTGCAATCAGGATTGTCTATGGGTCTCAAATTGGGATCTATTAAGGTTCAAATTTCGGCCCTATCAATATTCTTCCAAAAAGAATTGGCCTCAGTCCCTGAGGTCCAGATTTTTATCAAAGGAGTACTGCATATACAGCCTCCTGTGGTGCCTAAGGTGGCACCGTGGGATCTAAATGTAGTTTTAGATTTCCTCAAATCCAATTGGTTTGAACCACTAAAGAATGTGGATTTGAAATATCTCACATGGAAAGTGACTATGTTACTGGCCCTGGCTTCGGCCGGGAGAGTATCTGAACTGGCGGCTTTGTTTTATAAAAGCCCTTATTTAATTTTCCATTCGACATAGGGCAGAGCTGCGGACGCGTCCGCATTTTCTCCCTAAGGTGGTATCAGCGTTTCACCTGAACCAGCCTATTGTAGTGCCTGCGGCTACAGACGACTTGAAGGACTCCAAGTTGTTGGACGTTGTCAGAGCCTTAAAAATATACATTTAAAGGACGGCTGGAGTCAGAAAATCTGACTCGCTGTTTATACTGTATGCACCCAACAAGTTGGGTGCACCTGCTTCTAAGCAGTCGATTGCTCGTTGGATTTGTAACAAAATTCAACTTGTACATTCTGTGGCAGGCCTGCCACAGCCTAAATCTGTTAAGGCCCATTCCGCAAGGAAGGTGGGCTCATCTTGGGCGGCTGCCCGAGGGGTCTCGGCATTACAACTCTGCCGAGCAGCTACGTGGTCAGGGGAGAACAAGTTTGTAAATTTTTACAAATTTGATACCCTGGCAAAGGAGGACCTGGAGTTCTCTCATTCGGTGCTGCAGAGTCATCCGCACTCTCCCGCCCGTTTGGGAGCTTTGGTATAATCCCCATGGTCCTTTCAGGAACCCCAGCATCCACTTAGGACGATAGAGAAAATAAGAATTTACTTACCGATAATTCTATTTCTCGGAGTCCGTAGTGGATGCTGGGCGCCCATCCCAAGTGCGGATTATCTGCAATACTTGTACATAGTTATTGTTAACTAATTCGGGTTATTGTTTAGGAAGCCATCTTTCAGAGGCTCCTCTGTTATCATACTGTTAACTGGGTTTAGATCACAAGTTGTACGGTGTGATTGGTGTGGCTGGTATGAGTCTTACCCGGGATTCAAAATCCTCCCTTATTGTGTACGCTCGTCCGGGCACAGTACCTAACTGGAGTCTGGAGGAGGGTCATGGGGGGAGGAGCCAGTACACACCACCTGACCTGTAAAAGCTTTACTTTTGTGCCCTGTCTCCTGCGGAGCCGCTGTTCCCCATGGTCCTTTCAGGAACCCCAGCATCCACTACGGACTCCGAGAAATAGAATTATCGGTAAGTAAATTCTTATTTTTTCTAACTGGCTGCTTTTCAGTCTGCTCAGAATAATCAGCTTTCCTTGGTCACATGAAACACGATTTATGAGTTACCAATGCATTTATTTAACCCATGCCATAGTCAATTACAAATAGTTTCAATGGGGCCTAGTAAAAGTTAATAGTGAGATGAATACTTGATGTAAGAATTACACACAGATATAAACAAAGTTTTTTTTTTCTTTTACCTCTAGGATTTAGTTAAATCTGCTTGCTATAAAATAGCCATTGAAATGCAAATTAACCTGTGTAACTGCTTTTTCTTAGCAGTGAAAAACCACTTTGCAGGCAGCCAAAAACACATAGCATTGATATGCAAATTAGAAGCACTGAATGGGTAAATGAGTCTCATAGGAGACCAGTGAATGGTACATATATATAATATTATAATTATGTGTGTGTTTATATCAATGTATGTTCTGCAAGATGGCTATCCAATCTGAATCATATCATTTAAATTATTGATCATTGCTAGATTCATTTAGACCTGTGTGAAACCGGAGATATTTGTTGCTATATAGTTAAAACTAAAATAAATATTTAAGGAAGGAAGTAAGCGTAAAGCACAAACACAGTCTGGCCTAGTTGTAAAGGTTTATACAGAAAGAAACTGTGTTGTGTTTAGTGGGCAATAGTAGTTTTATTGCTCACATTTATAGAGTTGTATGATTTGTGCTATTGCGGACGTACGGTTTTGTACATGTGTCTCGGACAAAGTACGGAACTGCACACGCGGCATAAGAGACACGCACGGTCGCGTGTTTACGCAAATTGCGTAAGAGTACGGGCGCTAAGTACAAATTACACAATAGTTCGTTTAGTTTAAAGGTGTGACAATAGCCATGCTACAATAGCACAAAACTACCCGGTTTCTAAAAAAGAAAAAATTTTAGTATAAAAACAAAATTTAGTATAAATAAAAAAAAATGTAAATTGCCTCTGGGGGTAAAGCTGCCAACTTGAATGAATCCAAATTTTCTGTACAGAAAAACAAAGTGTATTTGAATGAGCGAACGCAGGAGTGAGTGGATACTGAACCCAAGAACTGAAGTGGTCTGAAGTGGTAACAGTGGGTTAGTAGAGGCCCGGTGGGATAGGGTTCGCTACCCTGCGTTATTAGGAACTGAAGTGGTCTGAAGTGATCCCATACAACTGAAGTGGTCTAAAGTGGTCTGGAGTGGTCTAGGCTAAAGTGGTCTACAGCAATTGTAGGGCATATAGATAACTAGTATCTATAGGCTGTGCTATTGCATCGCATGTCCGTTTGTTCTGCACAGCACAACGTGATACCATTGTGTCATATGCGCTGTGGAAGAGCATACGCAGATGTGATTGTATAGACAAAGGGGTTTTTCTTTGATAACGTCGGGAAATCTCCCTGGTGGGCTTCACTGGAAAGGGTGAAGGATAGTTATCTAATTTATCTGTTTTTCACCCTACAAACAATTCCAGTTGAAAGATACCGAAAAGGAATTTTTCGCTGCCTTCTCAGGAAAATATTCCAAACAGAACTTCCACCGAAAGAAATTACGGTATTGTAAGGTCTGATAGGAGCCCTAAGTTGGGTACATTGCGATCAGCTACCAACAGTGTATTGTTGTACTGACCAGCGTGGGCGATAGCGAGTGAAAGGCGCTCAGGGATACTTCCACCGTCTACTTGTATTGAGTATTTTGGTGTTTGTGGGAATTTTTTAAAGTTATTAGAAAAGACCCTCAAATATGGGAGCCAGTTGCTCAAGTAAGAGACGTTTAGACAGGGTTCAGGCAGAATTGTGGCCAAAAGGCTCAGCAAGGTTTATCATGTGTGAAAAATATGGTTCACACACAGAAGTTTTATGCAATGAGTGGGTATGTATGACTAACAATGATAGGGTACCATTCCCTAGGGTGGGCAGCTTTGAACCAGAGGTATTACAGAACTTAAGGTTAAGGATATATCTGATAAAATCCAAGAAACAAAGGATTAAACATACAGATTGTTTAAATTTATGGCAACAGGAGGGGGATATACAAAGAGAATTAGCTCGCGCAGCAGGTTCCAAACCTAGCGGGAAAATAATGGCGTCCGCACCACCACCACTACCGTATATTGCGGGGGAGAAGATGGCTACAGTCAATGGTATATCCGTAAAATATAGTAGTATGTAAAAACAATGAATTAACCCTAATTATTTTTTGCAAGATGTATCCTGTTTTTGAACTCTTTTCAAGGTTATAGGTCACTAGAGGATGATGGACTTGCTGGCAGACCTGTTCCTGTATTTATTTACTGAGAGAGAGAGACATAAGATGCATTGGAGGGAATGGTAATTGTATCGCTGGCCTGTAACTGTAATTGTATGTAACTATGTTTTAACTGCTTACTGTATGAGTTGTAACTATAGGTATACTGTACTTTGTAATATATATATTGAATCTATATCTTTTTTTTAATAACAAATATATCCAGCCAAATCGCAGCTCTCCTCCAAGCAGTCACCTTGCTGCAGGAAACTCAGGTGGGGCCTGTCCAACCAGGTAAAGCAGTAACAATATTCCCCAATGAAAGAACTGGTGAGGTCACAGCTACCGGTAAGTGTGAGACAGTTCATTGCACAGAGACAACAACACCTCACAGTAAACAGATTAGGAACGGAATGGTAGGATTACACCCTGTCTTGGAAATAGTAACCCCCAATGGGGGAACCAATAGTCAGGGAATAATCCTCACCAGGAATAATGCAATGTATTGCCCGTGGCCAAGAGATGAGCTGCGATCAATCATTTCAGAATTCCCCGACCCTCGGAAGCATTTAGCCAGATGTCAGAAATTTTTCAGAGATCTGGGTAATGCATATGAACCGACAAACAAACACTGGCGGATATTTTTTAAAGCGTGCCTACCTCCTAATATTGACACCCAAAAAAATGTATCACTGATTGTAGATTAGAGTCGGATAGTCTTATGACTGACAAAACACAATCAGGAGAACTTAGAGCAAATTAACATGCAACTAGAGTTGTATTTCCCCACAACTGTTAAGTGGAGAAAAATGTTCTCCATAAAACAGAGGGAAAATGAAATGACATCTGAATATTTCCATCAGGACCTGCAAATAATAGATAGATACATGGGGGTATTAGATACAGGGAACGATGCAAATTACTGGGAGGTAGCTGTTTCTGTATTAGTGGACGGACTCAGACAGTAAGGGACAGGGTACAAACATCTTTTGCCTGATAGGAGAGGGGCCACAGTAGCTTGTCGTAGAGAGTGCGCAATTGAACACCATACGAATATTGCTAGGCGTAGAGAACTGCAGGAGGAGAGGCTGAGGATTGAAAGTATACAGGCTCTTACACCAGAATCTCATCAGCCTAAACCCCAAAACCCTGGTGGTAAGAAAAGACCGAGAAATTGTTACATTTGTAAAAAAAAAAAAAAAAAAAAGGACATTTTGCTAGAGATTGCAAGAGTAGTAGAGCACATAGCCAATATAGACCCCTAGACAGAGAAAACAAGCCACGTTATTAAACACATAGACGGGATCAAGGGACATATAGTAAGGAGTCACGAGCCACATAGAAAACACAGATTCGGTTAATGGGAAGAATGGAATAAATGCAACTTTACCCTTTTGACAGAACTTACTGGGGTTAGGAGGAGGTCTCTAAACTTCTGCTTCTTTCTCTAGCAGAAGTGACCTCTAATTAATTTAACAGAAGTTTTGTTAGAGATGGTATACATATAGCGTGCTCCCGCCCAGGAACTACGAATTATGTTGGATACCCACGAAGACTAAGGTTGCATTTCGCTCTTCTAGATACATGTCCATCACAGGTAGAGGAAATTATCTCAAAGATACCGGGTTCCCTATGAACTTAGAATGGACAGGACACTGGATTGATGGCTGGGATAGTCCCAGTAGAGATATAACACACGTAGATTTTTTTGCGGGGAGCAGACCGAGTAGAGAATCATTCCCCTTAGTGCCTAATCCAGATGTCAAACTTTGTAAAATCTTCTTTGCCTCTACCAACTTATCTGTTTCTAAACTCTATGTGATTTGTCTTCAAAGTTTCCTCTTTATCTCTTACGTTCACCGACAAAGTTACAGTTCAGACGCCACAGGCCTACTCGGTCTTTCAGAGTTCTGCCCAAATCCAGTATATCTCACCAGCATAGGGACACCAGTATCAGTGTGCCTGGTCATGCACAAAGGGTGGAGAATGGGAATACGGGTGAGGGAGACTGTATATAGACACCGATATGCATGATGGCGTGACAGTCTGATGGTGAACGCAAATTTGAAAAATTTTCTTTTTATTATTTCCTTTCTCTTTTCACTTTCCACGGATGGTTTACTTCACACAACTGATAATAGACAACAGTTAAACACATTGAAATGCAAGATTTATGTTCCCTACAGAAAGGTCGCTGACCCGGAGAGAACTCGTGACAAAGAGCAGAGTGTAGAGAACCTCGTATCACTGGAGTGTCTGTTCCGGGAAGGTTGAGAGGCAGGACTGTTGAAGGGCATCCGAGCACAGATCTAGAACGGTTGTAGTATCATTCATTTTTTTCACCTCCCCCTGCATTTTCCTGTCTTTTCCCCTTCTTATTTTCCTCCTTTCCCTAAACGAAATGGATCGATCACAAGAGACTGCGTTTAGGGTTCTATTAGTAATTCTGGTTTTGATCAAGACAGTTTGTTTTGGTGAGGGTCCCAGAGAGGTTGAGCAGGGATCTGGAATGGGTTCTGATGACGAGTATGAATTTGTAGAATCTCAGGAGCGGCACATCGCTCAAGTAAAGGCTAGCATCAGTAAGCGCTCTGGTAGTCAGGGAGCTCGGAGGCACTGTGAGTGGTTATTGTCTGAAGAATATTGTATTTGTAGGAATTGTGAGAATATAGTTGAGGATGGGTGCAACCAGAGATGTCAGTCCAACCTTAATATCGACATGGACCGTCATCCATTGAGTGATTACCACTCACTAGTGGGTAAGGTCTTAAACCAGACAGAATGCTGGGTGTGCTCACAGGTACCTCAAGGTCAGAGCAAGTCAGGATTAGTACCGTACCCTTTAGCAATAGACGAGGTACTCGAATTACGGGGTGGGAAACCGGTGGACAAGAAATTCAATATCTCTAGGCCCCCTAGTTTGAAGCTCCACCAGTATCATGTAGACAGGTCCTTATTGTGTTTCAATATTTCCAATTACTGAAAACCGGGAAATTGGGAAGTGACGTGGAATAACCAGACAATGACCTTTTCACACAGAGCTGATAGGATACCCATAGACTCTGAACTTGTACGCCAAATAGCAAACAGTGAGAGGTATTTTCGGTATAGGTATACTCGTGGAAGCAAGACCATGTGGGTTGGAAAAGTATTGCCAGGGTATTGTGCTCATATCATCCAGCCCGATACTTGTACTGAGCAGATGGGAGAACTAGGGATTGGTTTCTTCACTTGGAAAGTTTGTAATATGGTGATGTTATATTTTGTCCCCTATGTTCTCCCAGATGATGCCTATTTCATATGTGAAGGCGTACAAGTGGCTTGCCCTGAGCTCAGAGGGATTGTGTTATATTGGGAGAGTACTGCCAGAGGTCATGACCATAACCCATGATAAGATGAAAGACATTCACCGCAGTGCTCAGGCTCCTTATACTCATACTCACTATGAACACATCATCAAGAGACACCTCATAGATAGGACAGAGCACGCAGCCTCTGATTTGATCCACGAATCCACCAGGATTCAATTCCTTCTCGCATTAGACATCACCCGTACTGCCAGAGGAATTATAAATTATAGGTATATCCGTGCGCTAGCGAACTTGATAGATAATATCACTGAGATGTATGACGACACCTTCAGGTATACGGGAAGGGAGTTGCAAGCTTACAAGAAGGAACCGATTCAGCACAGGATGGTCCTAAATTATATCAAAGCCGTGACAGGTGGGTACTGTGTTACTCTGGCAACTCAATATGGTGTGAAGTGCTGTACTTATATTACAAACAGCACTGACGACACAACGGAGATCATCGATCAAAAGATGGATGATATCTTGCAGTTGAAGTGGGAGTTCAGGAGGAAACACAACCTTACCTTGGCGACTGTGAGTAATGAACTGACCGGCTGGGTCTCATCGTTGAACCCACGAAATTGGTTCTCAGGTTTAGTAGAGTGGGCTCAAAATGTTTTCTCTGACGTCCTAGTGGATGCTGGGAACTCCGTAAGGACCATGGGGAATAGCGGCTCCGCAGGAGACTGGGCACAAAAGTAAAGCTTTAGGACTACCTGGTGTGCACTGGCTCCTCCCCCTATGACCCTCCTCCAAGCCTCAGTTAGATTTTTGTGCCCGGCCGAGAAGGGTGCACACTAGGGGCTCTCCTGAGCTTCTTAGTGAAAGTTTAGTTTTAGGTTTTTTATTTTCAGTGAGACCTGCTGGCAACAGGCTCACTGCATCGAGGGACTAAGAGGAGAAGAAGCGAACCTGCCTGCTTGCAGCCAGCTTGGGCTTCTTAGGCTACTGGACACCATTAGCTCCAGAGGGACCGAACACAGGCCCAGCCTCGGAGCTCGGTCCCAGAGCCGCGCCGCCGGCCCCCTTACAGAGCCAGAGGTCCGGAAAAATCGGCGGCAGAAGACATCAGTCTTCAACAAGGTAGCGCACAGCACTGCAGCTGTGCGCCATTGTTACTCAGGCACACTTCACACTTCGGTCACTGAGGGTGCAGGGCGCTAGGGGGGGGCGCCCTGAGCAGCAATGTAAACACCTTGGCTGGCAAAAATACACCACATATAACCCCCAGGGCTATATGGATGTATTTTAACCCCTGCCAGAACTCACCAAAAAGCGGGAGAAAAGGCCGCCGAGAAGGGGGCGGAGCCTATCTCCTCAGCACACGGGCGCCATTTTCCATCACAGCTCCGCTGGAAGGACGTCTCCCTGACTCTCCCCTGCAGTCCTGCACTACAGAAAAGGGTAAAAAAGAGAGGGGGGCACTAATTTGGCGCAGTTTTAATAATAACAGCAGCTATAAAGGGAAAAGCACATTTTATAGTGGTATTCCTGTCTATATATAGCGCTCTGGTGTGTGCTGGCATACTCTCCCTCTGTCTCCCCAAAGGGCTAGTGGGGTCCTGTCCTCTATCAGAGCATTCCCTGTGTGTGTGCGGTGTGTCGGTACGATTGTGTCGACATGTTTGAGGAGGAAAATGAGATGGAGGCGGAGCAATTGCCTATTATAGAGTTGTCACCCCCTAGGGAGTCGACACCTGAGTGGATGAGCTTATGGAAGGAATTGCGTGACAGTGTCAGCTCTTTACGAAAGACAGCTGACGACATGACACAGCCGGCTACTCAGCTTGTGCCTGTCCAGGGGTCTCAAACGCCATCAGGGGCTTTAAAACGCCCGTTACCTCAAATGGCAGACACAGACACGGATACTGACTCCAGTGTCGATGATGAGGAGACACACGTGACTTCCACTAGGGCCACACGTTACATGATTGAAGCAATGAAAAATGTATTGCATATCTCTGATAATACAAGTACCACTAAGAAGGGTATTATGTTTGGTGAGAAAAAACTGCCTGTAGTTTTTCCTGTATCCGAGGAATTAAATGAAGTGTGTGATGAGGCGTGGGTTTCCCCCGATAAAAAACTGATAATTCCTAAAAGGTTATTGGCATCGTACCCTTTCCCGCCAGAGGATAGGGCACGTTGGGAAACACCCCCTAGGGTGGATAAAGCGCTCACACGCTTGTCTAAACAGGTAGCACTACCCTCTCCTGATACGGCCGCCCTAAAGGAACCTGCCGATAGAAAGCTGGAGAATATCCTAAAATGTATATACACTCACACGGGTGTTATACTGCGACCAGCAATCGCCTCAGCCTGGATGTGCAGTGCGGGCGTGGCGTGGTCGGATTCCCTGACTGAAAATATTGATACCCTAGATAGGGACAGTATATTACTGACTATAGAGCATTTGAAGGATGCATTTCTATATATGCGTTATGCACAGAGGGATATTTGCCGACTTGCATCAAGAGTTAGCGCGCTGTCCATTTCTGCAAGAAGAGGTTTATGGACGCGGCAGTGGTCAGGTGATGCGGATTCTAAAAGGCACATGGAAGTATTGCCTTATGAGGGGGAGGAGTTATTTGGGGTAGGTCTATCAGACCTGGTAGCCACGGCAACTGCTGGAAAATCCACATTTTTACCCCAGGTAGCTTCTCAACCTAAGAAGACGCCGTATTATCAGGCGCAGTCCTTTCGGCCCCATAAGGGCAAGCGGGCAAAATGCGCCTCATTTCTGCCCCGTGGCAGAGGGAGAGGAAAAAGGCTGCAGCAAACAGCCAGTTCCCAGGAACAAAAGCCCTCTCCCGCCTCCGCAAAGTCCTCAGCATGACACTGGGGCTTTACAAGCGGACTCAGGCACGGTGGGGGCCCGTCTCAAGAAGTTCAGTGCGCAGTGGGCCCACTCGCAAGTGGACCCCTGGATCCTTCAGGTGGTATCTCAGGGGTACAAATTGGAATTCGAGATGTCTCCCCCTCGCCGTTTTCTAAAGTCTGCTTTACCGACGTCTCCCTCAGACAGGGAGGCAGTATTGGAAGCCATTCACAAGCTGTATTCCCAGCAGGTGATAATCAAGGTACCCCTCCTACAACAGGGAAAGGGGTACTATTCCACACTATTTGTGGTACCGAAGCCGGACGGCTCGGTGAGACCAATTTTAAATCTAAAATCCTTGAACACTTACATACAAAGGTTCAAATTCAAGATGGAGTCACTCAGAGCAGTGATTGCAAACCTGGAAGAAGGGGACTATATGGTGTCTCTGGACATCAAAGATGCTTACCTACATGTCCCAATTTACCCTTCTCACCAAGGGTACCTCAGGTTTGTGGTACAGAACTGTCACTATCAGTTTCAGACGCTGCCGTTTGGATTGTCCACGGCACCCCGGGTCTTTACCAAGGTTATGGCCGAAATGATGATACTCCTTCGAAGGAAGGGAGTTTTAGTTATCCCTTACTTGGACGATCTCCTGATAAGGGCAAGATCCAGGGAACAGTTGGAAGTCGGGGTAGCACTATCTCAGATAGTGCTGCGCCAGCACGGTTGGATTCTCAATATTCCAAAATCGCAGCTGATCCCGACGACACGCCTTCTATTCCTAGGGATGATCCTGGACACAGTCCAGAAAAAGGTGTTTCTCCCGGAGGAGAAAGCCAGGGAGTTATCCGAACTAGTCAGAAATCTCCTAAAACCAGGCCAAGTCTCAGTGCATCAATGCACAAGGGTCCTGGGAAAGATGGTGGCTTCTTACGAAGCAATCCCATTCGGGAGATTCCACGCAAGAACCTTCCAGTGGGATCTGCTAGACAAATGGTCCGGGTCGCATCTTCAGATGCATCAGCGGATAATCTTGTCACCAAGGACAAGGGTGTCTCTCCTGTGGTGGTTGCAGAGTGCTCATCTTCTAGAGGGCCGCAGATTCGGCATTCAGGACTGGGTCCTGGTGACCACGGATGCCAGCCTGAGAGGCTGGGGAGCAGTCACACAGGGAAGAAATTTCCAGGGCTTGTGGTCAAGCCTGGAGACATCACTTCACATAAATATCCTGGAGCTAAGGGCCATCTACAATGCTCTAAGCCTAGCAAGACCTCTGCTTCAAGGTCAGCCGGTGCTGATCCAGTCAGACAACATCACGGCAGTCGCCCACGTAAACAGACAGGGCGGCACAAGAAGCAGGAGGGCAATGGCAGAAGCTGCAAGGATTCTTCGCTGGGCGGAAAATCATGTGATAGCACTGTCAGCAGTGTTCATTCCGGGAGTGGACAACTGGGAAGCAGACTTCCTCAGCAGACACGACCTCCACCCGGGAGAGTGGGGACTTCACCCAGAAGTCTTCCACATGATTGTGAACCGTTGGGAAAAACCAAAGGTGGACATGATGGCGTCCCGCCTCAACAAAAAACTAGACAGGTATTGCGCCAGGTCAAGGGACCCTCAGGCAATCGCTGTGGACGCTCTGGTAACACCGTGGGTGTACCAGTCAGTGTATGTGTTCCCTCCTCTGCCTCTCATACCCAAGGTACTGAGAATCATAAGAAGGAGAGGAGTAAGGACTATACTCGTGGCTCCGGATTGGCCAAGAAGGACTTGGTACCCGGAACTTCAAGAGATGCTCACAGAGGACCCGTGGCCTCTACCTCTAAGAAGGGACCTGCTCCAGCAGGGACCCTGTCTGTTCCAAGACTTACCGCGGCTGCGTTTGACGGCATGGCGGTTGAACGCCGGATCCTGAAGGAAAAAGGCATTCCGGATGAAGTCATCCCTACCCTGATCAAAGCCAGGAAGGATGTAACCGTACAGCATTATCACCGTATTACGGACAGGGCAGAATTGAGGACTCATCCTCAATTTCTCCCTAAGGTGGTTTCAGCGTTTCACTTGAACCAGCCTATTGTGGTACCTGCGGCTACTAGGGACTTGGAGGACTCCAAGTTGCTGGACGTAGTCAGGGCCCTGAAAATATGTTTCCAGGACGGCTGGAGTCAGAAAATCTGACTCGCTGTTTATCCTGTATGCACCCAACAAGCTGGGTGCTCCTGCTTCTAAGCAGACTATTGCTCGTTGGATTTGTAGCAGGGCCGAAACTAGGGGGGGGCTAGGGGGGCAGGCGACCTGGGCGCCAGATTGGAGGGGGCGCCGAGACCCCCTAACACCCGCCGCGGCACTTACTTTTAAAAAACCCCTTCTCCCGAGTGCCCAGCTCGGGGGGCGGGGTTTCGCGGAATGACGCGATTGCGTCGTGACGTCACGGCGCAAACGCGTCATTCCACGAAACCCCGCCGGAGGAGGGAGAAGGGGGAGCCCGGAGCCGCGCAGACGAGGAGGAAGAGGCGGCTGAAGAGCGGCGAGAACCGCTTCAAATGTAAGTCAGCCCCTCTCCCTTCCTCTCTCTCTCTCTCCCTCCACCACCTGCCGCAATGTGTAAAATGGGGACCTGTGCCTGCCGCTATGTGTAAAATGGGGACCTGTGCCTGCCGCTATGTGTAAAATGGGGACCTGTGCCTGCCGCTATGTGTAAAATGGGGACCTGTGCCTGCCGCTATGTGTAAAATGGGGACACTTGCCAGCGTACTGTGTAAAATGGGGACCTGTGCCTGCCGCTATGTGTAAAATGGGGACACTTGCCAGCGTACTGTGTAAAATGGGGACCTGTGCCTGCCGCAATGTGTAAAATGGGGACACTTGCCAGCGTACTGTGTAAAATGGGGACCTGTGCCTGCCGCTATGTGTAAAATGGGGACACTTGCCAGCGTACTGTGTAAAATGGGGACCTGTGCCTGCCGCAATGTGTAAAATGGGGACACTTGCCAGCGTACTGTGTAAAATGGGGACCTGTGCCTGCCGCAATGTGTAAAATAGGGACACTTGCCAGCGTACTGTGTAAAATGGGGACCTGTGCCTGCCGCTATGTGTAAAATGGGGACACTTGCCAGCGTACTGTGTAAAATGGGGACCTGTGCCTGCCGCAATGTGTAAAATGGGGACACTTTTTCCTGCCGCAATGTGTAAAATGGGGACACTTTTTCCTGCCGCAATGTGTAAAATGGGGACACCTGTCTGCCGCAATGTGTAAAATGGGGACACTTGCCAGCGTACTGTGTAAAATGGGGACCTGTGCCTGCCGCTATGTGTAAAATGGGGACACTTGCCAGCGTACTGTGTAAAATGGGGACCTGTGCCTGCCGCAATGTGTAAAATGGGGACACTTTTTCCTGCCGCAATGTGTAAAATGGGGACACTTTTTCCTGCCGCAATGTGTAAAATGGGGACACCTGTCTGCCGCAATGTGTAAAATGGGGACACTTGCCAGCGTACTGTGTAAAATGGGGACCTGTGCCTGCCGCTATGTGTAAAATGGGGACACTTGCCAGCGTACTGTGTAAAATGGGGACCTGTGCCTGCCGCAATGTGTAAAATGGGGACCTGTGCCTGCCGCAATGTGTAAAATGGGGACACTTGCCAGCGTACTGTGTAAAATGGGGACCTGTGCCTGCCGCTATGTGTAAAATGGGGACACTTGCCAGCGTACTGTGTAAAATGGGGACCTGTGCCTGCCGCAATGTGTAAAATGGGGACACTTTTTCCTGCCGCAATGTGTAAAATGGGGACACTTTTTCCTGCCGCAATGTGTAAAATGGGGACACCTGTCTGCCGCAATGTGTAAAATGGGGAATGGGGACACTTGCCTGTCGTACTGTGTAAAATGGGGACACTTTTTCCTGGATATGAAATTTATGTTAGAAAAGGCAGTTTCTCAGGTAAAAAAGTTCTGAAAGAGATATATATATATATATATATATATATATATATAATATTTTTATTCATTTATTTTTTATTCTTTCTATTCTATTTTATTATTTTTATTTATTTATTGTAAAATATTTTTTTTTTTTTTTTGCGGGGGGGGGGGGGGATGGGGGGTGTCAAATGACTACCTTGCCCCGGGTGACAAAAATCCTAGTTTCGGCCCTGTTTGTAGTACAATTCAGCTTGCACATTCTGTGGCAGGCCTGCCACAGCCAAAATCTGTAAAAGCCCATTCCACAAAGAAGGTGGGCTCATCTTGGGCGGCTGCCCGAGGGGTCTCGGCTTTACAACTTTGCCGAGCAGCTACTTGGTCAGGGGCAAACACGTTTGCTAAATTCTACAAATTTGATACCCTGGCTGAGGAGGACCTGGAGTTCTCTCATTCGGTGCTGCAGAGTCATCCGTACTCTCCCGCCCGTTTGGGAGCTTTGGTATAATCCCCATGGTCCTTACGGAGTTCCCAGCATCCACTAGGACGTCAGAGAAAATAAGAATTTACTTACCGATAATTCTATTTCTCGTAGTCCGTAGTGGATGCTGGGCGCCCATCCCAAGTGCGGATTGTCTGCAATACTTGTACATAGTTATTGTTACAAAAATCGGGTTATTATTGTTGTGAGCCATCTTTTCAGAGGCTCCTCTGTTATCATGCTGTTAACTGGGTTCAGATCACAGGTTGTACGGTGTGATTGGTGTGGCTGGTATGAGTCTTACCCGGGATCCAAAATTCTTCCTTATTGTGTACGCTCGTCCGGGCACAGTATCCTAACTGAGGCTTGGAGGAGGGTCATAGGGGGAGGAGCCAGTGCACACCAGGTAGTCCTAAAGCTTTACTTTTGTGCCCAGTCTCCTGCGGAGCCGCTATTCCCCATGGTCCTTACGGAGTTCCCAGCATCCACTACGGACTACGAGAAATAGAATTATCGGTAAGTAAATTCTTATTATTATGAGTGTAGGGAAGTTTCTCCTTTGTATCCTGGGAGTCGTCATAATTATTGGTTTGATATTTAGGTGTGTTTGAATTCTGACGCGGTGCAAGCACGGCACAAAGTTGATGAGTCTAAGGAGCGAGGGCGCTGTTATAGCAGCAGATTTAATTTATGACCCATTCATAGAGACAGTGTTATGATAAGGATTGCAAATGAATTTCATGGCCTGTTTCTTTCACCCGTTTTTCTTTTGTCTCCCCCTCTGCCCAGATACATCCATCCGGAAAAAGACATCAGCCCTACCCAAAATGTTTATGTGAATGTATTTTATTTATATGTCTTATCTTCATCTCTGCAACCTTCAGTTAATAGCACACATAGTCGACAGGTGATATCCACATATACTAGCACTCACTTATGTTTCCCCCTCCATGTATCATCAACTAAATGTGCACCCCATTTGTTTTAACAAGAAGCCGAAAAGAGCTCGGCAGTGTTTGTTGGCCCATTTACAGACCCTTGATACGGGATGAGAAGGATTTAATGTATACTTTGCAATACCTCGAAGCTTATTTAGAACATATACGGCACGATGATACATGCCCCTCATCTATGGATTCATACATACATGCTTTCTACTATCCCACTAGGTCATACATTTCCCACCAACAACTCTCCCCCGACCATCCAAACGTCTGTAGATACTGTGTAGATATTTTTCTGTTTAGTGATTAGATAGTGGCAGTTATTGGTGACTGCCAAAGGGTGGACTGTCAAAGTCGAAAAATATTGCAGTACACACATCACGTATAAACTACGCAGATGGCCTCCGTGCGCGTACTTGCTCTGCTGTGCGTGCGCATATTCACAATTTGCGTATGGTCACTCCCGCGGTCCTGCGTATTAGCGTGTGGTATGAGTATTTACGGTAGAGTTTGTGAGCGCATGGAAGGCTATCAAAACACATTACATATTTAATCCAAATAGTGCACAATGTACACATAGTCTCCCTGCACCACATCAGATAGTAACAGCAGTTTAAATGGTAACAGAACAAAGGGATTCACCTTTACAGGATAGAATGACAGAACAAGGTTATAAGGTGGTGTTTGGTATCCAGCTGAAGGGTATTTTAAGGGTAACATTCCGGTGTTGGTTTGAGGAAGATCGCATGTTCCTGCGGATAGTTATGTGCAGGAGCAGAATATGGATATAAACTGTATTTACTGTACATTATGTATGCGGCAGGAATCCAGAGGAGACCACCCACAAGAGCAGTTGGAAAAGACATCGCCTACCTATTCAAACCGACCTATGACCTCTCCTGTACTGTAAATGACCATCCCTGTGTCCAATGGATAAAGAGATTACAGTATCCATTGTGTTATGTTTTGGATGAATTGTATAAAGAGAGCCTGCAGCAGGCCTGGTCAGACACAAGACTCACAACGTTATCTATCAGATGACGGAGGACCAGACTGGGTAGTGCGGCGAATCCACTCACGTATGTAACATTGACTGTAGCCATTTACTCTGTTATATTGTATTGTTTGTATTGTTACCCCCTTTCAGCAATAATACGCTGTGGTGTCGGAACCCAGCGGTTTAATTACAATCTGGTGTCGAGTCTTCATTGCCCTGCTAAGGTTTAAAGTGTATTATCATTGCATTTCATTGCTGCATCAGGTTTAAAATGTATCTCTGGGTGTGTACGCGCTGCGTGTACTTTATACCGTCAGTGCGGCGTGTGTACGCAAAGTCCGTACACTGTACGGGACTCTGTATGCAAACAGTGTACAATGTACGTAGGGTGTGTATTAAGTTTAGCGGCCGCAGCGGCTCCATGGTAAAGTGTATTTAAAGTGTGTATAAGGTATAGCTTTTCATTCCTGTATATAAATCAGCATTCTCAGAAGCTATGAAGGATATTGGGTTATTAGGATCAAAATCCTCATCTATGGCGATTTCAGCTCGCAGAGCACTGTGGATTCGCCAATGGAATGCAGATGCAGAATCAAAAAGGAATATTGAAGCGCTCCCCTACAAGGGTGAGGCGCTATTTGGGGACCAGCTGGATGCCATGATTTCAACGACTACCTCAGGTAAATCAGCATTTCTTCCTTATGCAGCGGCACCTGCACAGAAAGCATATCATTCGCATCCGATGCAGCCCTTTCGACCCAACAAACACAAAAAAGCAAAACGTACCCCCTTCTTGGCAGGAAGAGGGTGGGGAAGAGGTAGGAAACCTACAACAGCATCAGGATCGCAGGAGCAGAAGTCAGCCGCTGCTTCTGCTAAAACCACAGCATGACGCTGGGGCTCCCCTGCGGGAGTCCGCTCAGGTGGGGGCGCGTCAAACTCTTCAGTCAGATCTGGGTACAATCAGATCTGGATCCTTGGATACTACAAATAGTATCCCAAGGTTACAAGTTAGAGTTTCAAGATCTCCCCCATGTCGATTTTTCAAATCAGCCTTACCAGTTTCTGTTCAAGACAGAAGAAATATAACGGAAGCAATACAGAAATTATGTCAGGACGAGGTAATTACCTTAGTCCCTTGGCTACAACAGGAAAAAGGATTTTATTCAAGCCTGTTTGTGGTACTGAAGCCGGACGGCTCGGTCAGACCGATTTTAAATCTAAAATCATTTAATCTTTACCTAAAAAGATTCAAATTCAAGATGGAGTCCCTGAGAGCAGTAATCTCCAGCTTGGAGGAGAAGGAATTTATGGTGTCGGTGGACATCAAGAATGCTTACTTGCATGTTCCCATTTACCCTCCACATCAAGCATACCTGAGGTTTGTGTTTCTGGACTGCCACTACCAGTTCCAGACATTGCCATTTGGGCTCTCCACAGCACCGAGATTATTCACCAAGGTGATGGCAGAGATGATGGTTCTCCTTCGCAAGAAAGGGGTCAACATAATTCCTTACCTGGACGATCTCCTGATAAAAGTGAGATCCAAGGAGAAGTTAGTGCAGAACATTGCACTATTCCTGACAGTGCTTCAACAGCACGGTAGAATCATAAACTTTCCAAAATCACAGTTGGAACCGACGATGAGATTATAATTTCTGGGAATGATACTGGACACCGAGGTACAGAAAGTATTTCTACCGGTGGAAAAGGCTCTGGAAATCCAGAAGATGGTCAAACAAATTTTGAAACCAGCACGTGTGTCGATTCATCAGTGCATCCGCCTGCTAGGGAAGATGGTAGCAGCCGACGAGTCTCTACAGTATGGCCGATTCCATGCCAGGGTGTCCCAGTGGGATCTACTGGACAAGTGGTCCGGATCGCATCTACACATGCACCAGAGGAGACTCCTGTCGACAAAAGCCAGAATCTCGCTCCTGTGGTGGCTACGCAGTTCTCACCTCCTAGAGGTACGCAGGTTCGGGATTCAAGCCTGGATCCTAGTGACCACGAATGCAAGTCTCCGAGGTTGGGGAGCAGTCACGAAAGGGGAAAGCTTCCAAGGAAGATGGTCAAGTCAAGAAACACTTCTTCACATAAACATTCTGGAGTTGAGAGCCGTTTACAACAGCCTTCTACAAGCGGCGCATCTTCTTCAAGATCTTCCCATACAGATCCAGACAATGTAACAGCAGTGGCTTACATAAACCGTCAGGGCAGAATGAAAAGCAGAGCGGCAATGGCAGAGGTGACAAAAATACTCCTCTGGGCAGAAAGACATGCAAGAGCTCTGTCAGCAATATTCATTCCGGGAGTAGACAACTGGGAAGCGGACTTCCTCAGCAGACACGATCTCCATCCAGGAGAATGGGGCCTCCACCAAGAAGTCTTTGCAGAGGTAGCAAGTTGTTGGGGCGTTCCTCAAGTAGACATGATGGCATCTTGTCTCAACAAGAAGCTTCAGAAATATTGTTCCAGGTCGAGAGACCCACAAGCAATAGCAGTGGATGCACTGGTGACCCAGTGGGAGTTCCAGTCAGTGTATGTGTTCCCTCCACTTCCACTAATACCAAAAATTCTCAGGATCATAAGAGAAAAAGTTGGGGCGATCCTCATTGTCCCAGACTGGCCAAGGAGGGTTTGGTATCCAGATCTTCAGGGGTTACTGATAAAAGATCCTCGGCCTCTTCGCAAGGACCTGATTCAGCAGGGGCCATTTGTTTATCAAGACTTACCGTGGCTACGTTTGACGGCATGGCTGTTGAGCGCCAGATCCTAGCCCGAAAGGGTATTCCCAACAAAGTCATTCCCACACTTATTCAGGCCAGGAAAAGAGTAACGTCTAGACATTACCATCGTATTTGGAGAAAATATGTATCTTGGTGTGAATACAAGAATTCTCCAACGGTGGAGTTTCAATTAGGACGTCTTCTCCTATTTCTACAGGCTGGTGTGGATGCAGGCTTAAGATTAGGATCTATCAAGGTCCAAATTTCAGCCTTGTCCATTTTCTTTCAGAAACAGTTGGCTTCCCTTCCTGAGGTTCAGACGTTCGTGAAGGGGGTTCTGCGCATCCAACCACCATTTGTGCCTCCTACGGCACCATGGGATCTTAACGTGGTGTTACAGTTCCTTCAATCAGATCGGTTTGAACCTCTGCAAGAGGTTGAGTTAAAGTTTCTCACTTGGAAAGTGGTCATGCTGCAAGGCAGGTGTCTGAGTTAGGGGCCTTGTCTCACAAGAGCCCTTATTTGATCTTTCATGAAGATAGGGCTGAACTAAGAACGTGTCAGCAATTTCTTCCAAAGGTTGTGTCTCCTTTCCATGTGAACCAACCTATTGTGGTGCCAGTGGCTACTGACACCTCAGCTGTTCCAAAGTCCTTGGATGTGGTCAAAGCTTTGAAGACTTATGTCACGAGAACAGCTCGTATAAGGAAAACAGAAGCATTGTTTATCCTGTATGATCCCAACAAGATTGGGTGTCCTGCTTCTAAGCAGAGGATTACATGCTGGATCAGATGTACGATTCAGCATGCTCATTCCACGGCAGGATTGCCGATACAGAGTTCGGTAAAGGCCCACTCTACGAGGAAAGTGGGTACTTCCGGGGTGTCTCGGCTTTACAGATTTGCCGAGCAGCTACTTGGTCAGGGGCAAACACGTTTGCTAAGTTTTACAAGTTTGACACCTTGGCTGCTGATGACCTTAAATTTGGTCAGTCAGTTCTGCAGGAACATCCGCACTCTCCCGCCCGTACTGGGAGCTTTGGTACATCCCCATGGTACTGAATGGACCCCAGCATCCTCTAGGATGTTAGAGAAAATAGGATTTTAATATACCTACCGGTAAATCCTTTTCTCGTAGTCCGTAGAGGATGCTGGGTGCCCGCCAGTGCTCCTTTTTCTGCATTATATTTTTTCTTCTTACACAAGTTATCACGTGTTAAGTTGTTATTCAGCAGTTGCTGTAAAGTTATTCATGCTCGTTGGCATGTTTTGAGTTGTATGCCATGTTGTGCGGCATGGTTGAACAGTGTGAGCTGGTTTGAATCTCGCCACCAGCTTAAAGTAAATCCTTCTCTCAAAGTTTGTCCATCTCCTCGGGCACAGTTCCTATACTGAGGTCTGGAGGAGGGGCATAGAGGGAGGAGCCAGTTCACACTGTAAAAAAGTCTTAAAAGTGCCGAAGGCTCCTGCGGGCCCGTCTATACCCCATGGTACTAAATGGAGCCCAGCATCCTCTACGGACAACGAGAAAAGGATTTACAGATAGGTATTGTAAATACCAAATTGCTTTCTAACAAATATTTAAAATGCCCGCTCTAATATATATTGTAGACGCCTGCACATCTTATTACCATGTGCCATGAATGTGTGCTATACATCGCAAAACACTGCATCCCATAAAAGAAAACAATACACCCACACATTATCTGAGTTCCAAAGCTCATTGATGTATATATTTGTTATTAAAAGGATATATATTCAATATATCACAATGTACAGTATATATATAGTTACATGGTTACAATTCATACAGTAAGCAGTTAATACATAGTTACAGTTCAGCAAATACATCACCATATCTTTCTCGTATAAAAGTCTTCCCTCCATATCACTCTCTCTCTCTGTAAATAAATACAGGAACCGGACTGGCAGCATCTCCACCAACGTCTGGGACAAAACAGCAACTAGCAACTGTGTGTCTCTGTAATGTGTTATCTAGTTTAAGGGAGGGAATTTTCTCATTCATGATGAGTTCGTATGCTAAACAGGTTCAGCCTTGAAGACATCAAAAGGGGCTGGCCTGAGTTTCCTGTCCACCACCTGTTTCTGTAAATGTCTATTGTCCTAATAAGAGTGATTTTAGCTTTCATACTTTAATCATAACTACTTGTTGCAATGTCCTACAACTTAATAACAAGTATCAAATGAATCTACACATTAATCTGGTTGCTTTAATACCAAATATGACAGGTCTATCTTGCTTCATTCCAATAATACACATACATGACATTACTCCATTATATAATTTTAAATCATTATGATGTCTGGCGCTTGATATTAGTATAATTATGTGCTGTATGATATAAGTGTCAAATCCATCTCTGTGGCATGTCCGTGTAAATGCGTATGTTACCATATATTGCTGTGCTCGCTGCGCGTATGTGCAAGCATAGCGACTCATAATGTGTGTAGTCTGTATGTTCTTTCTATGTAATATTTTTGACTTCGACAGTCCACCCTTTGGCAGTAAACAATAACTGCCATCAATTATTAACATAAGAAAAAAAAATATTTCAGACAATAATCAGTGACCTAGACACAAGTATGTATTCATTTCGCAAATCAGACACTTGACTATATTTGGGGAAAACAGGGAGGAGGACGAGACATGCTCTATATGCACTCGGCGGTCACAGGACCACTAATTGGGTGTGGGCCAACATTCAACCTATAGAGTATGCTGGGACAGTGCTTTGGCCTATAATGTCTGATTTGCGACGAACATTTCACACATACATGTACCTACGTCTTTGTAAATTGATGTTTGGATTCGATTGAGGTTCTGCTTGGTAGATGAAGAAGACACAAACAAATCGTGAAAGTGACATATAAAAGTTTCATGATCTACATATTCCTATCATTTTCTGAACATTGTTTCCATTTCTGGAACGTATGCTAGGTTTGTTTAATAATTGAACAAGGGTTATAAGTAGTGTCCTTCCTAAATAACATAAACCTTCGGAGTTCGGGGAGAGCCACTCATAAACCTTTCTTCCACATATTAATGAGCTCTTTATCTGCAATGTGTGAATAGCCATTGTCTGATTGTTCCTGATTACCTCCGAACTCCATAACTACTAGACCTTTGATTTTTCTCTGGCTTTAACAAACTGATCGGCTAATCCTGGGATCTTATAAGGAAATCACTCCTTCCTCAAGAACCAGTTCCAGTCCCACACTCGACTCCTCATAAAAAAAACCTCGCAAAAATAGAATGTCCTGAAAAAAAAATGTTTGTCAGCGGGAAAGAGAGAAAAGAAAAATAGAACAAAACAACTTTTGTTCATAACAAATCTATTACAAGGACTGGTCTTTCTGCAATCCTTTAGTACGCTCAGGTAGTGTTCAACAGTGCCGCCTCTCAGTCTTCACGGATCAAAGTCTCTGGTCATAGTTTTGCGATCTCACTCCATTTACGAGTTCCTTCCGGACTACCGACTTTCCTGCACTGGGAATCGTGGACCCAAGTCTCTCTCTCGGCTAATTTCACTGGGATAGTGCTGTCAACAAAATTTGGTAGGGTCCTTCCCACCTGTCTATTAGGCAACCTGAGCGTAAGAACAATCACACAGTCTCTTGGTTCACAATCAAGACAGTTAGTATTTGGCATACCAGCAATCAACAGTTTCAAGTTCTTTTGTCAAGTTCTCAAATGCTGGCTCATCTCGATAAAGTACTGTACTGTCACCTCATTGGTGTATTTCTGATCATGGGCCCTCATTCCAAGTTGTTCGCTCGTTGCAGAATTTCGCTATATTGCGATTAGTCGCTTACTGCGCATGCGCAATGTTCGCAGAGCACATGCGCTTAGTTATTTTACTCAAAAGTTAGGTATTTTACTCACGGCATTACGAGGATTTTTCTTCGTTCTGGTGATCGGAGTGTGATTGACAGGAAGGGGGTGTTTCTGGGCGGAAACTGGCCATTTTATGGGTGTGTGTGAAAAAACGCTGCAGTTTCTGGGAAAAACGCGGGAGTGGCTGGAGAAACGGGGGAATGCCTGGGCGAACGCTGGGTGTGTTTGTGACGTCAAACCAGGAACGAAACTGACTGAACTGATCGCAGTGGCAGAGTAAGTGTCGAGCTACTCAGAAACTGCTAAGAAATTTCTATTCACAATTTTGCGAATCTTTCGTTCGCAATTCTGCTAAGCTAAGATACACTCCCAGAGGGCGGCGGCTTAGCGTGTGCAATGCTGCTAAAAGCAGCTAGCGAGCGAACAACTCGGAATGAGGGCAATTGTGCGGATCAATCATGACATGAGGTTGTCTTCAAAAACAAAACAAAACACAAATACCAAAACAAAAACAAATTTCGAAGAGGGTGATTCATTAAGTGATTATCTGGGAGTGGTTCCGATGCTACATAATACTAGTGGCAGTATCTATGATCACAATAGTACAATTTCAAGCTTTGCTCCTACTTCTAGGGGTACCATTATCTACACCCAAATTTCTGAGCAATTTTTCTTTGCGGTAAACACAGCAGCATCCGTGGCGGCAGGAAATGCCTCTACCCAGTTTGAGAAAACATCAGTGCACACCAATACATAACAATAATTCCTAAAGGGTGTTAACTGTATGAAGTTGTTGTGTGTTTGCAATATAGAGTATCATGAGCATAACTCAAAAAAAAAAAAAGAAACATCTCTAGAGGAGAGAAAGAAGAAGAAAATGAAAAAAAAAAAAAAAAATGTCAGGTTTGCCATTCACCAACAGGCATATCAGTGCCTATACAACATTTCCCTTCACCAGTATTCTCATCCTTCCTTCACCATTTGTGCATGACAAGGCACACTGCAGTAATACTGGTGTTATCGTGCTGTTGAGATATACTGGGTTTAGGCAGAACTCTGAAGGACCTAGGCATGTGGAGTTTGAACTGTACTTGGGATCCATGTATTGTACCACCCTGAGTGAACGCAAAAGATGAAGAGGAAACTGTAGAGAAACAGAATAGAGGTTGGTGACAGATGAGTTTGTAGAGGTGAAGATTTTATAAAAATTTGACAACTGGATTGGGCACTACGGGGATGTGATTCTCTACTTAGTCTACTCCCCTTAAAAAAAAATTCTGTGAAAGGGATTATTGCCCCATAAATCTCCTGGCCCAGATGGATTTTCTGGCATGTACTACAAGTTGTTGGAGACTGAAATATTGCCCACGTTATTGACTTTGTTTAACAAAGTGTTAAAAGATAAACCAACTTTTCCTTCTTTTACGGACGCTTACACCTCCCTTATTTTGAAACCCGATAAAGACCCTTTGTTGATGGATTCCTACAGGCCGATATCTCTCCTTAATGTCGACCTGAAGTTATTAGCTAAGATTATGGCCAATAGATTACAAGTCATACTGCCGGATTTGTTGACCAGTCATCAGACTGGATTTGAAGGGGGGCGACATTCTGTAAGGGCAATAAGGATGGCCATAGCAGCAGTGGTAGCGGGAACCCAAACATCGCATCCCAATAGCATGCTACTCAGTTTGGATACAAATAAAGCTTTTGACTCAGTGGCATGGCCACATCTGTTTGCGGTACTGGATAGGAGAGGTTTTGACCCGAGTTTTACTGATTTAATTAAATACTTCTATACCCAACCAAAAACATCTTTGTTAATTAATGGAGTGAGGGGGGACCACATATGTATGTTTCGGGGAACACGCCAGGGCTGCCCATTATCCCCCTTACTGTTTAATCTATGTATAGACCCTCTGTTTCCGCATTCTACAATCTTGGACAGAATTTAAGGGCATAAAGGTGGGTGGGGTAGAAATGTAACTGTCTGCCTTTGCGGATGATGTATTATATATCGATGACCCAAAAACGTCTCTGCAAAAATTTTTTAGGGAAATTTGGAGAATTTGGTGAAATCTCAGGATTCACAGTTAACCTGGCTAAGTCAGTGGGTCTCTATCTGAATCCTCGGACTACCACTCCGCACTGGGGACGTCTATTAGCGGTGAGGTGGGCAAGATCATACATCGATTACTTAGGTATTCGCCTCCCCAAACGGCCGGCAGAGCTATACAGATTAAACATCTCTACGGCACTAACAAGGGAGCTAGAGGGCTGGGCACACTTGATGCTGTCGTATGTGGGGAGAGCGAATCTCATTAAAATGGTGACGTTTCCAAGATGGTTATATATATTACAGGCTTTACCTCTTCTTTTATCTCAAAAGGATATTGGTTCATTGATTGCCCACTTTAGAAGATTTATCTGGGGATCTAAAAGACCGCGCATAGGGCTGATAAAATTGCAACAACCGGTTGCCAATGGAGGGATTAATTTTCCTATTATTTTATATTATAATCAAGCGGCGGTATTGAGATATCTACGAGACTGGTTGTCTGAAACTGACCTATATGCAAACACTTCTCTAGAACAACAGTTTTTAATTAACTGTAACTTGACGGGTCTGCTACATCTACATGATAGCGAAGTAGAAGACAATATACGTAATAACCCTTTATTATGGACTACAAAAGTCTTTGGCATATACTCCAACATAGACAAGACTTAAACTCCTATAACTCCCTTTTTTCACAATTACTTCACAATCCTGACTTTCAGGGTGGGCTGGCAGCCTCACCATACGATAGACTAAACTCAGAAGGACTACATAATGTGGGGACACTTTTAGACAAGGACACTAAAGCACCTCTTTCATATACACAAGCATCGGAGAGGTTCCCGAGTTTCCAGAGATACCCTTTTGCATATATGCAGGCTAAACACTATGCTATGTCGGTGATAGGCAAATTGTCTGACAAGGACTGGAATAATTCTTTAGATGTGCTGCTAAAGTCGGATTTGACAGTAAAGGGAGCGATCTCACACCACTATACTTTCCTGAGGCAAAATATTAACCACAATCTTATTCAGTCGGGTATGAACTCTTGGGTATGCATTATTCCCTCTTTGACATATGATGGATTGTTGAAGACATTATGTTGGTCGAGAAAAACAATTCCGGCGATGCAATATCAAGAAATGTTTTTGAACATTTATCATAGGGCTTACTTTTCACACCATAGACAATATTTAGCAGGATTGATACCATCTGCTTCTTGTCCCAGATGCCACGCTGATATAGCGGATATGTACCATTACTTCTGGAAATGCCCCATGTTGAGATTATTCTGGCTCAAAGTAAGACAAATTGCTCTCGATAACTTGGTAAACTATATTCCTTTTACTGACATATGGGCAATATTCGGTATGTTACCAAGAGACCAACGAATAGAGAGGGGATGTAAACGCTTGTTATTAATTATAAGTGCGACCGCTCGTAAAGCCATCTTGCAGACATGGATTGAGGCAACTCCCCCCACCCTGAAACTGTTTAAAGATAAACTACACCATGTATTCAACATGGAGTGGATTGACACCATGCTGGAAAAAGAAAAGCGTTCAGCTGGGTTCTTTGGAACCTGGGAAAGCTATATCGATACTCTGCCGTTTGACATGCGTTCCAGAATACATGAATCCCTAAAACTCACGCATTGGTACGTTAGTCGGGAATTATCTGGGGACCCACCGGTAAATGTATTACCATGATTGCCCTAATAAACCCACTACATCTTTGGGACAAAGGGACGGATAGCGACAAGAAGGGTCGGGGGGAATTGTTTCCTAAACACATAGTCTTATGGGAAAGGACATTGAACTTTATTCCTGTATAACAGATGTATATCTTTCTTATTGGGATGTGCTGCTGATTCAAGATATCAGTATGGTATGTTTAGACAACCTCATGAAGGATGTTATATACGACACGTTACACGGAATTTTTTTTGTTATCATACATGTTTTTATTATCAAGAAAACTGTACATATTATGGTATTTTACGTGTTTCAATAAAAACTATATAAAAAATAATAATTCTGTGTTTGTCGTATCGCTATTGGGACTATCCCAGCCATCAATCCAGTGTCCTGTCCATCCTAAGTTCATAGGGAACCCGGTATCTGTGAGATAATTTCCTCTACCTGTGATGGACATGAATCTAGAACCATGAAATGCAACATTAGTCTTCGTGGGTGTCTAACATACTTTGTACTTCCTGAGCGGGAGCACATTATATGTATATCATATCTAACAAAGCTCCTGTTAAGTTAATCATGGGGCATTTCTGCTAGGAAAAAGAAGCAAAAGTTTAGAGGCCCCATCTTAACCCCAGCAAGTTTTGTCAAAAGGGAATGTTGCATTTATTTTGTTCTTCCCATTAGCCGAATCTGTTTTCTCTATATGGCTTATGATTCTATAGATTGTAAGTTTGCGAGCAGGGCCTTCCTACCTCTGTCTGTCTGTTTTTACCCAGTTTTGTTCTATTACTGTTGTTCTAATTGTAAAGCGCAACGGAATATGCTGCGCTATATAAGAAACTGTTAATAAATAAATAATAATAATGATTCCTTACTATATGTCCCTTGGTCCCGTCTATGTGTTTAATAATGTGGCTTGTGTTTTCTGTCTAAGGGGTCTATATTGACTATGTGTCCTACTACTCCTACAATCTCTGGCAAGATGCCCTTCCTTCCTAGAAGTGTAACATATTATTGACCATTAGGGATCTGGGGTTTGGACCGATGGGTCTTTCCTGTATGTGCTAGTATACTTACTGTCCTCAGCCTCTCCACCTGTTGTTCTCTGCGCCTAGCACTATTCTTGTGATGTTCAATAGCACACTCGCTAAGATTAGCTACTGTGACCCCTTTCCAATTTTGCAAAGAAGTCTGCACCCTGACCCTCAAGGCCTTATTGAGCCCCTCCATTAGCACAGAGACAGCCACCTCCAATTTGCCGAATTAGTGTTTACCAGTGATCATATCCAGATGGAGAGTTTTCTATTACTGCAAAAGACAAAAAAAATTAAATTTAACAAGCTTCTAGGTCATGCGTATTCATTCAATTCTTCTCATCCCGTATTAAGGGTCTGTAAATGGTCCAACAAACATTTCCAAGCTCATCTTGACTAGGGGCATTACTAGGAATGAATACTTCTTATATGGTAACTGACAGAAATACCCAGGGGTTACCCTGTCTCTGTCTGCTTTCCTACTGGCAAATACTATGTGCAGACAAGTTTTTCTCCATTTCTGACGTTACTTTCTTGATTTTTATTTTTTTGGGGTTTACTATATATGTACACGAATGATACCATACTTACCAGTTCCACTGGTCTCAGCCACTTCCCCCGCAGGCTACTGCTCTTCTTTTACCGGTTGGATACTCCTCTGAGTGCATGAGAGATGGCTGAAAACAATCAGGTCACCTTCTCCTCCTAAATAAAACTTCAACATTCATTAGTACATATATAGGTTACAGTCATATTTTTCATATTTTTATTTATTTTCTATAGTTTGTATGCTGGCCGTAACTGCTTCCACATCTACATAAGGCGGTGTACTTGCATTCTCTTTTTTTTCTTTCTACTTGTTTATTGTTGCTACAAGTTCAAACAGTTCTTATATTTCCATTCTTGTCTTATATGACTTTTGTTAGACCTACCACCTGCAATACCTTAGGATCAAACTCACCAACCCCTCTTGCTGCCACAGGTTTAAACAATTTGTATGTCTGACCCTTTGTTTTCTGGATTTTATCAGACATATTTTAATACCTACATTCTGCAGTACCTCTGGTTCACAGCTGCCCACCCTAGGGAATGATACCCTATCGTTGTCAGTCATACGTACCCATTCGTCACAGTAAACTTCAGCGTGTGGACCATATTTTCCACACATAATAAACCTTGCTGACCCTCTCGGCCGCAAATCTGACCTTCTCGGTCCCGAGTCTGACCTTCTCGGTCCCAACTCTTCTGCCTGAACCCTGGCTACCATACGTCCCTTTGTTGAGCAACTGGCTCCCAGAATTTGTGGGTCTTGCCTTCTCGGCTAATCCCACGAATACCAAAATACTCAATATAAGGCGACGGTGAAAGTTCTCCGAGCGCTTTCACCAACTCTCACCCACGTTGGCCGGTACTACCATACACTGTCGATAGCGAAGGCGATGTACCCAACTTAGGGCCCCTAATTGACCTATATTTACTGAAGTTTTTAGGAGTAACTTACCCTTTCCAGTAAATATCTGTCGTTGGAGATTTTCCTGAGAGAGACCAGCGAAAACTCCCTATGCACTTTTTATACACAAATCACGCTTGTGTATGCTCTACACGGCGCTAATGATACTGCGATTTTACGCAAAAGCTCGTAAAAGGGTTATCAAGTTGCGCTATATATCGCACCCACAAACGCGCGGTCCAATCGCACAGCGTATAGGTACTCGTTACCTATCCGCCCTACGACCACTGGAATCGAATCACAAGCTGCGAAACCTCAGCCGGAGCGTATCAAAAACCTATATGGGTCACAAAGTTCACAATTCCCTACCAAGCTCCTGTGTAAGTCTCCTCACGACTTACGTATTCCAATCTATACTAAAGTGAGTCAGCCGCCTCACGCCGCCAAGCCTCCACTCACTTGGTGTACCACACGACGGGATCCCGAATTCCCGGGGTTCAATACGTTCACTCCTACTTCCACTCACTCAAATATGCTTTGTTTTCTGTACAGAAAATTTTCACTCGTTCTGATCGGCAGCTTTACCCCCAGAGGCAATACAGTTTTTAAACTAAATTTAGAGCAACCTGCTTTTGAAATCGGATAGTTATGTGCTATTGTACTAAATGTCTACTATCCCACCTTAATTGAACAAATATCGTGTGGTTTTATTATGCGCACATAACCCTACGCAAGCTTGCGTAATTACGCAAACCGCGTGTACCCCTATGCCACGTGTGCGGCCTTGCGCCACGTGCACGTTTTTTGTTTGCTGTCCTCACGTTCCGTACCACGTGTACCAATGTGCGTACGCAATAAAAAAATCACACAACTCTAAAATTGTGAGCAATACTAACTATATTCGCTCACTTAACACAACACCCAGTTTTTTTTTCTTAACAACCAGGCCAGAACTGTGTTTCATGTCTATAATTACTCCCTTAAATACATTTATTTCAAATTTACCTATATAGCAACAAATGTATCCGATTTCACACAGATCTATAATGACTGCAATAATCTATAATTTAAATGATATGATTCAGATTGGATAGCTATCTTGCAGAACATACACTGATATAAATATACACATAATTACTATAATATTTTATATATATATATATATATATATATATATATATATATATATATATAATTTACTGGCCTCCTATGAGACTCATTCACCCATTCTGTGCTTCTAATTTGCATATCAGATGTTTTGCCTGCCTGTACTAGTGGTTGAACCAGTTAATTAACATTTCAATGCCTATCTTATAGCAAACAGAGAGTTAACTAAATCCTGGGAAAGAAGAAGAAAAAAAATAAGTATTTTTTTTCTTTTTTTTCTGTGTGCAATTTCTTACACCAAGCCAAGGATTTATCTCACCATTTACTCTCACTAGGCCCAATTGAAACTATTTGTAATTGACTATGGCATGGGTTAAATAAATGCATTGGTAACTCATAAATGGTGCTTGATGTGACAAAGGAAACTGATTGTTCTGTGCAGACTGAAAATCAGCTATTTAGAAAAATGACCTTCCAAAATGGCCACTGCTCCTCCCCCTTCCACATCCATGAGGTTTACACAAGACGGTGGACAGGCCATGTGGTTAGTCCAAAATGGAGGACAGACCATGCGGCTTCCTTTGTCACAAAGAAATCACAAATTGTACAAGCACCAGAAGTTATTTTAGGCCTGAGTTAAAAAAAAAAAAAAAACTATATCAAGGCTATGCAGCAACTTTTAAATGTACTTTTAAATCTACTTAACAGATAAACAATCCAATCTGAATCAAACACAATATGACTTATTTAAACTTTGTTTTGCAACAATAAAATACATTTTAGCATTTTAAATATTATGAGAAACACATTGTCCCTTGAATTTTCATATCATCGGCTTACTGATAACACAACAGAACACACGGATATGATTTCTCAGCGTCACGATGCGTCCATCATAAGCTGATCGACCACAGCGTCGCGTTTGTAATGTACAGTGCATCATTAAGACTGTGATATCCCGGACGAGCCCCCATCTGTAAAAATTGCTTTCTAACAAATATTTAAAATGCCCGCTCTAATATATATTGTAGACGCCTGCACATCTTATTACCATGTGCCATGAATGTGCGCTATACATCGCAAAACACTGCATCCCATAAGAGAAAACAATACACCCACACATTATCTGAGTTCCAAAGCTCATTGATGTATATATTTGTTATTAAAAGGATATGTATTCAATATATCACAATGTACAGTATACATATAGTTACATGGTTACAATTCATACAGTAAGCAGTTAATACATACAGTTAAAGTTACAGTTCAGCAAATACATCACCATATCTTTCTCGTATAAAAGTCTTCCCTCCATATCACTCTCTCTCTGTAAATAAATACAGGAACCGGACTGGCATCATCTCCACCAACGTCTGGCACAAAACAGCAACTAGCAACTGTGTGTCTCTGTAATGTGTTATCTAGTTTAAGGGAGGGAACTTTCTCATTCATGATGAGTCACTGGTCTGTTCGTATGCTAAACAGGTTCAGCCTTGAAGACATCAAAAGGGGCTGGCCTGAGTTTCCTGTCCACCACCTGTTTCTGTAAATGTCTATTGTCCTAATAAGAGTGATTTTAGCTTTCATACATTTAATCATAACTACTTGTTGCAATGTACTACAACTTAATAACAAGTATCAAATGAATCTACACATTAATCTGGTTGCTTTATACCAAATATGACAGGTCTATCTTGCTTCGTTCCAATAATACACATACATGACATTACTCCATTATATAATTTTAAATCATTATGATGTCTGGCGCTTGATATTAGTATAATTATGTGCTGTATGAAATAAGTGTCGAATCCATCTCTGTGGCATGTCCGTGTAAATGCGTATGTTGCCATATATTGCTGTGCTCGCTGCGCGTATTTGCAAGCATAGCGACTCAATGTGTGTAGTCTGTATGTTCTTTCTATGTAATATTTTTGACTTCGACAGTATATTAAAATCCTATTTTTGTTGGGATCATAGAGAACAAACAGCGAGTCTGATTTTCTGTGACGAGCTGTCCGCTTCATGTAGATCTTCAAAGCCCTCACAACATCCATGGACTTTGAAGTAGCAGAGGTGTCAGTAACCACCGGAACCACAATAGGTTGGTTGATATGAAACGCAGACACCACCTTAGGAAGAAATTACTGACGAGTTCTGAGTTCAGCTCTATCTTCATGAAAAATCAAATAGGGGCTTTTGTGAGACAACGCCCCCAGTTCCGACACATGCCTTACTGAAGCTAAGGCCAAGAGTGTGATGGTTTTCCACGTAAGAAACTTCACGTCAACCTCCTGTAAAGGCTCAAACCATTCTGATTGTAGAAACTGCAACACCACGTTGAGATCCCAAGGTGCCGTGGGAGGCACAAAGGGCGGTTGGATGTGCAGAATGTCTTCAAGAATGTCTGAATGTCCGGGAGGGAAGCCAATTGTTTCTTGAAGAAAATGGACAAAATCTGTACTTTTATGGAGCCCAAGCGTAGGCCCACATCCACCCGACTGCAGAAAAAGGAGAAAACGTCCCAGTTGAAATTCCACCACAGGAAATTCCCTGTTTTCACACCAGGAGACGTATTCTTTCCAAATATGGTGGTAATGTTTAGACGTTACCCCCTTTCTGGCTTGGATCAAAGTTGGAATAACCCTGTCCGGGATCCCTTTCCGGGCTAGAATTTGATGCTCAACTTCCATGCCATCAAACGTAGCCATGGTAAGTATTGATAGACGAACGGCCCTTGTTGCAGAAGATCCTCGCGAAGAGGTAGAGGCCACGGGTCCTCTAAGAGCATCTCCAGTAGATCCGCGTACCAGGCCCTTCTTGGCCAGTCCAGAGCAATGAGTATTGCTTAAATCTTTTCTCTTTTTATTCTTTTGAGAATTCTTGGGATCAATGGAAGTGGTGGAAACGCGTACACCATCTGGTAAACCCATGGAGTACCAGAGCGTCCACCACAGCCTGTGGGTCTCTCGACCTGGAACAATAACGCTTGAGCTTCTTGTTGAAATGAGAGGCCATCATGTTGATTTGAGGAACCCCCCACCAACGTGTCAAGCACCTGAACACCTCCGGGTTAAGGCCCCACTCTCCTGGGTGGAGGTCGGGTCTGCTGAGAAAGTCCCATTTCCAGTTGTCCACTCCCAGAATGAAGATTGCCGACAACACCACAGCGTGTCTTTCTACCCAGAGGAGAATCCTTGTTACCTCTGACATTGCTGCTCTGCTCTTCATTCCACCCTGCCGGTGTATGTACATTACTGCCGTCACATTGTCCGACTGAACCTGAATGGCTTGATCCTGAAGAAGATGTGATGCCTGTAGAAGGGCATGGTATATGGCCCTTAGTTCCAGAATGTTGATTGGGAGACTGGTTTCCTGACTTGACCATTTTCCTTGGAACTGTTCCCCTTGGGTGACTGCTTCCCAACCTCTAAGGCTTGCGTCTGTGGTTAGCAGAATCCAATTTTGAATCCCAAACCTTCGGCCCTCTGTCAGGTGAGAAGTCTGAAGCCACCACAGAAGAGAAATCCTGGCTCTTGGCGACAGACGTATCTTCTGGTGCATGTGAAGAAGCGATCCGGACCATGTGTCCAACAGAACCAGCTGGAAGGGCCTTGCGTGAAACCTTCTGTACTGCAGTGCCTCGTAAGCAGCTTCCATCTTCCCCAGAAGGCGAATGCATAGATGCACAGATATCCGGGTTGGTTTTAGAATATCCCACACCATCGACTGGATTACCAAAGCCTTTTCCAATGGAAGGAATACAGTCTGTGCCTCCGTATCTAGTATCATCCCCAGGAACAAAAGCCTCCGTGTTGGTTCCAGGTGAGATTTTGGTAGGTTCAGAATCCACCCGTGATCCCGGAGTAGACGAGTTGAGAGGGCAATGTTGTACAACAACCTCTCCCTGGATGGTGCCTTTATCAGTAGATCGTCCAGGTACAGAATTATGTTCACTCCCTGTTTGCGGAGGAGAAACATAATCTCTGCCATTACCTTGGTGAAAACCCTCGGTGCCGTGGAGAGGCCAAATGTCAGGGCCTGGAACTGGTAGTGACAGTCCTGTAATGCAAACCTTAGATAAGCCCGATAAAGGCAGCCAGATTGGAATATGAAGGTACGCATCCTTGATATCCAGAGACACAAGGAATTCCCCCTCCTCCAGACCTGAGATCACCGCTATCAGAGACTCCATCTTGAATTTGAACACCCGTAAGTACGGGTTCAGTGACTTGAGGTTTAAAATGGGTCTTACTGAACCGTCCAGCTTCAGTACCACAAACAAGTTGGAATAATAACCTTTGTTGCACAGATGAGGTAGAACTGGAACAATGACCTGAGTCTGTACCAGTTTTTGAATTGCTTCCTGTAAAGTCATACTTGAATCCTGAGAAGCTGGCAAGCCTGATTTGAAGAATCTGTGAGGTGGTAGTTCCTGAAACTCCAGCCTGTTCCCCTGGGAGATAAGATTTTTGACCCAGGGATCCTGGCATGATGTCGCCCATATGTGAATGAAATGTCTTAATCGGGCTCCCACCTGCCTGTCTTCCAGCCAGTGCGGTCCACCGTCATGCTGAAGGCTTTGAGGAAACAGAACCCGATTTCTGTTCCTGTGAACCTGCAGTTTCTGGTTTTCTGGGTTTACCTCTATTGCCTCTGGAGGCTGTAGAAGAACCTCTGGTTTTATTTCTAATTTGGCTGTCCGAAAGGACTGCAAAGTTGGAGCCGAGGTTGGTTGATATGAAACGCAGACACCACCTTAGGAAGAAATTACTGACGAGTTCTGAGTTCAGCTCTATCTTCATGAAAGAAAGGGGGCTGCGGAAGGAAGATATGTAGACTTAAGTGTCGTAGCCTTGGATATCCACGTATCCAATTCATCTCCAAATAGGGCCTCACCTGTGAATGGTAGGCTTTCCACCCCCTTCCTGGAATCCGCAGTCCACTGGCGTAGCCATAAGCCCCTGCATGCTGACACTGCCATGGCAGTGGTGCGTGCGTTGAGCAATCCTATTTCTTTTATGGCCTCCACAATAAAATTTGCAGTGTCCTGTATATGTTGTAGGAGTAAAACTACCTCCCCCCTGGATAAGGAAACTAATCCCTCAATTAGCTTACCTGACCATTTTGCAATGGCCCTATTGATCCATGCACAAACAATAGTGGGTCTTTGGGCCACCCCAGCAGCTGTATATGCAGATTTGAGAGTGGTCTCAATCTTGCGGTCAGCTGTGTCCTTTAAGGAGGCTGCCCCAGGGACAGGTAAGATTATCTTACGTGATAACCTAGATACCGATGCATCAACAATCGGTGGATTTTCCCATTTCTTCCTATTATCCTGAGGAAAAGGGAAGGATGTGAGTAACCTTTTTGGGATCTGAAACTTCTTATCAAGTCTCTTCAAATAGGGAATTCAACTCTTTTGATGCAGGAAAAGTAGCAGAGGATTTGTTTTTTACATTACAATAAGATTCCTCATCCTCCTCTGTCACCTTATCAGGAATGTGCAGGACGTCTCTAATAGCTTTTATCAGGGCCTGTATTCCTTGTGACAGAGCAGCATCCCCACCTCCTGAGTCCACCTCACCCTCCTCCGCGTCTGATACATCATCAGTGTCAGCCTGCAGGATCTGGGCCAGTGTACGCTTTTGCGGACAAATTGTAGGGCTGAAACGCCGGTATGGGAACTGAATCTCTATTCATCAGGTTATCCACAGACTGCCTTAAGTATTGCATCTCTCTTTCATTATGGGATAATTTATTCAAAATATTTGAGATCATCCTTTAAGGGAATCCAACCATGTTGGTTCGGACCCACTAGCCTCAGAATGTGTACTATCCTGAGTACACTGTAGTATCCTGAGGAAGAAAGACACTCTGCCGTGCATGAAACACACTCCTTGCCTGACATTGTAAATGTGAAGCACACACACAGAAAAGGTTAAAATAAGATTTTACTCACCGGTAAATCTATTTCTCGTAGTCCGTAGTGGATGCTGGGAACTCCGAAAGGACCATGGGGAATAGCGGCTCCGCAGGAGACTGGGCAAAACTAAAGAAAGCTTTTAGGTCACCTGGTGTGCACTGGCTCCTCCCACTATGACCCTCCTCCAAGCCTCAGTTAGGACACTGTGCCCGGACGAGCTGACATAATAAGGAAGGATTTTGAATCCCGGGTAAGACTCCTACCAGCCACACCAATCACACCGTGTAACTCGTGATACTATACCCAGTTTAACAGTATGAAAACAACTGAGCCTCTCAACAGATGGCTCAACAATAACCCTTTAGTTAACAATAACTATGTACAAGTATTGCAGATAATCCGCACTTGGGATGGGCGCCCAGCATCCACTACGGACTACGAGAAATAGATTTACCGGTGAGTAAAATCTTATTTTCTCTGACGTCCTAGTAGATGCTGGGAACTCCGAAAGGACCATGGGGATTATACCAAAGCTCCCAAACGGGCGGGAGAGTGCGGATGACTCTGCAGCACCGAATGAGAGAACTCAAGGTCCTCCTCAGCCAGGGTATCAAATTTGTAGAATTTTGCAAACGTGTTTGCCCCTGACCAAGTAGCAGCTCGGCAAAGTTGTAAAGCCGAGACCCCTCGGGCAGCCGCCCAAGATGAGCCCACCTTCCTTGTGGAATGGGCTTTTACTGATTTAGGATGCGGCAGTCCAGCCGCAGAATGCGCCAGCTGAATTGTGCTACAAATCCAGCGAGCAATAGTCTGCTTAGAAGCAGGAGCACCCAGTTTGTTGGGTGCATACAGGATAAATAGCGAGTCAGTTTTCCTGACTCTAGCCGTCCTGGAAACATAAATTTTCAAGGCCCTGACTACGTCCAGTAACTTGGAATCCTCCAAGTCCCTAGTAGCCGCAGGCACCACAATAGGTTGGTTCAAGTGAAAAGCTGATACCACCTTAGGGAGAAACTGGGGACGAGTCCTCAATTCCGCCCTATCCATATGGAAAATCAGATAAGGGCTTTTACATGACAAAGCTGCCAATTCTGACACACGCCTGGCTGAAGCCAAGGCCAATAACATGACCACTTTCCACGTGAGATATTTTAGATCCACGGTTTTAAGTGGCTCAAACCAATGTGATTTTAAGAAACTCAACACCACGTTGAGATCCCAAGGTGCCACTGGAGGCACAAACGGGGGCTGAATATGCAGCACTCCTTTCACAAACGTCTGAACTTCAGGTAGTGAAGCTAGTTCTTTCTGGAAGAAAATCGACAGAGCCGAGATCTGTACCTTAATGGAGCCTAATTTCAGGCCCATAGTCACTCCTGCTTGTAGGAAATGCAGAAATCGACCTAGTTGAAATTCCTCTGTTGGGGCCTTTTTGGCCTCACACCAAGCAACATATTTCCGCCATATGCGGTGATAATGCTTTGCAGTTACATCTTTCCTGGCTTTAATCAGCGTAGGAATGACTTCCTCCCGAATGCCCTTTTCCTTCAGGATCCGGCGTTCAACCGCCATGCCGTCAAACGCAGCTGCGGTAAGTCTTGGAAGAGACAGGGCCCCTGTTGCAGCAGGTCCTGTCTGAGCGGCAGAGGCCATGGGTCCTCTGAGATCATCTCTTGAAGTTCCGGGTACCACGCTCGTCTTGGACAATCCGGAACCACGAGTATTGTTCTTACTCCTCGTTTTCTTATTATTCTCAGTACCCTTGGTATGAGAGGCAGAGGAGGGAACACAAACTTTTTGTTTAGGCGGGACGCCATCATGTCCACCTGTGGCCGTTCCCATCGATTTACAATCAGCGTGAAGACTTCTGGATGAAGTCCCCACTCTCCCGGGTGGAGGTCGTGCCTGCTGAGAAAGTCTGCTTCCCAGTTGTCCACTCCCGGAATGAACACTGCTGACAGCGCTAGTACGTGATTTTCCGCCCATCGGAGAATCCTTGTGGCTTCTGCCATTGCCATCCTGCTTCTTGTGCCGCCCTGTCGATTTACATGGGCGACTGCCGTGATGTTGTCTGACTGGATCAGTACCGGCTGGTGTAGAAGCAGGGATTTTGCCTGACTTAGGGCATTGTAAATGGCCCTTAGTTCCAGAATATTTATGTGTAGGGAAGTCTCCTGACTCGACCATAGTCCTTGGAAGTTTCTTCCCTGTGTGACTGCCCCCCCAGCCTCGAAGGCTGGCATCCGTGGTCACCAGGACCCATTCCTGTATGCCGAATCTGCGGCCCTCTAGAAGATGAGCACTCTGCAGCCACCACAGCAGAGACACCCTGGTTCTTGGAGACAGGGTTATTAGGCGATGCATCTGAAGATGCGATCCGGACCATTGGTCCAACAGGTCCCACTGAAAGATTCTGGCATGGAACCTGCCGAAAGGAATTGCTTCGTAAGAAGCCACCATCTTTCCCAGGACCCGCGTGCAGTGATGCACCGATACCTGTTTTGGTTTCAGGAGGTCTCTGACTAGAGATGACAGCTCCTTGGCTTTCTCCTCCGGGAGAAACACTTTTCTGGACTGTATCCAGAATCATACCCAGGAACAGTAGACGTGTCGTCGGAACCAGCTGTGATTTTGGAATATTCAGAATCCAACCATGCTGGTGTAGCACCTCCTGAGATAGTGCTACTCCCACCAACAACTGCTCCTTGGACCTCGCCTTTATTAGGAGATCGTCCAAGTACGGGATAATTAAAACTCCCTTTCTTCGAAGGAGTATCATCATTTCCGCCATTACCTTGGTAAACACCCTCGGTGCCGTGGAGAGTCCAAACGGCAGCGTCTGGAATTGGTAATGGCAATCCTGTACCACAAATCTGAGGTACTCCTGGTGAGGATAGTAAATGGGGACATGCAGGTAAGCATCCTTGATGTCCAGGGATACCATGTAATCCCCCTCGTCCAGGCTTGCAATAACCGCCCTGAGCGATTCCATCTTGAACTTGAATTTTTTTATGTATGTGTTCAAGGATTTCAAATTTAAAATGGGTCTCACCGAACCGTCCGGTTTCGGTACCACAAACAGTGTGGAATAGTAACCCCGTCCTTGTTGAAGTAGGGGCACCTTGATTATCACCTGCTGGGAATACAGCTTGTGAATTGCCGCTAGCACAGCCTCCCTGTCTGAAGGAGTAATCGGCAAGGCAGATTTTAGGAACCGGTGGGGTGGAGACGCCTCGAATTCCAGTTTGTACCCTTGAGATACTATTTGCAGGATCCAGGGATCCACCTGTGAGCGAGCCCACTGATCGCTGAAATTTTTGAGGCGGCCCCCCACTGTACCTGGCTCCGCCTGTGGAGCCCCACCGTCATGCGGCGGACTTGGAAGAAGCGGGGGAGGACTTTTGCTCCTGGGAACCTGCTGTTTGTTGCAGCCTTTTTTCCCTACCTCTGCCTCTGGACAGAAAGGACCCGCCCTTTCCACGCCTGTTTTTCTGTAAATGGACAATGCACTTATTTTAGATGCCAGCCGGCAGATCTCCCTCTGTGCATCTCTCATGTATAAGACTGAGTCTTTTACATGCTCTATGGTTAGCAGAATAGTGTCCCTGTCTAGGGTGTCAATATCTGACAGGAAATATGACCACGCAGCGGCAGCACTGCACATCCATGCTGACGCAATAGCTGGTCTAAGTATAATGCCTGAGTGTGTATATACAGACTTCAGGATCGCCTCCTGCTTTCTATCAGCAGGTTCCTTGAGGGCGGCCGTATCCGGAGACGGTAGTGCCACCTTTTTAGACAAACGTGTGAGCGCTTTATCCACCCTAGGGGGTGTCTCCCAACGTGACCTATCCTCTGGCGGGAAAGGGAACGCCATTAGTAACTTCTTAGAGATTACCAATCTTTTATCAGGGAAAGCCCACGCTTCTTCACACACTTCATTTAATTCTTCTGATGGGGGAAAAACTACGGGTAGTTTTTTCTCCCCAAACATAATACCCTTTTTAGTGGTACCTGGGTTTATATCAGAAATTTGTAACACCTCTTTCATTGCTTCAATCATGCAACGAATGGCCTTAGTGGACATTAGACTAGACTCATCGTCGTCGACACTGGTGTCAGTATCCGTGTCGACATCCGCGTCTGCCATCTGAGGTAGCGGGCGTTTTAGAGCCCCCAATGGCCTTTGAGACGCCTGGACAGGCACGAGCTGAGAAGCCGGCTGTCCCGCATTTGGCATGTCGTCAAATTTTTGTGTGTAAGGAGTCGACACGTGCACGCAATTCCTTCCATAAGTCCATCCACTCAGGTGTCTGCCCCGCAGGGGGTGACATCCCTTCTATAGGCATCTGCTCCGCCTCCACATCATTATCCTCATCAAACATGTCGACACAGCCGTACCGACACACCGCACACACACAGGGAATGCTCTAACAGAGGACAGGACCCACAAAAGCCCTTTGGGGAGACAGAGTGAGAGTATGCCAGCACACACCAGAGCGCTATATAATGCAGGGACTAACTGAATTATGTCCCCTATAGCTGCTGTTATATATACTGCGCCTAAATTTAGTGCCCCCCCTCTCTTTTTTACCCTTTTCTGTAGTGTAGACTGCAGGGGAGAGCCAGGGAGCTTCCCTCCAGCGGAGCTGTGAGGGAGAAATGGCGCCAGTGTGCTGAAGGAGATAGCTCCGCCCCTTTTTCGCTGACTTTTCTCCCGCTTTTTTATGGATTCTGGCAGGGGTAATTATCACATATATAGCCTCTGGGGCTATATATTGTGGTATTTTTGCCAGCCAAGGTGTTTTTATTGCTGCTCAGGGCGCCCCCCCCTAGCGCCCTGCACCCTCAGTGACCGGAGTGTGAAGTGTGTATGAGGAGCAATGGCGCACAGCTGCAGTGCTGTGCGCTACCTTGGTGAAGACTGATGTCTTCTGCCGCCGATTTTCCGGACCTCTTCTTGCTTCTGGCTCTGTAAGGGGGACGGCGGCGCGGCTCCGGGACCGAACACCAAGGCCAGTTCCATGCGGTCGATCCCTCTGGAGCTAATGGTGTCCAGTAGCCTAAGAAGCCCAAGCTAGCTGCAAGCAGGTAGGTTCGCTTCTTCTCCCCTTAGTCCCTCGCTGCAGTGAGCCTGTTGCCAGCAGGTCTCACTGTAAAATAAAAAAACCTAATTATACTTTCTTTTTAGAAGCTCAGGAGAGCCCCTAGTGTGCATCCAACCTCGGCCGGGCACAAAATCTAACTGAGGCTTGGAGGAGGGTCATAGTGGGAGGAGCCAGTGCACACCAGGTGACCTAAAAGCTTTCTTTAGTTGTGCCCAGTCTCCTGCGGAGCCGCTATTCCCCATGGTCCTTTCAGAATTCCCAGCATCCACTAGGACGTCAGAGAAAACTCAGTTAACCCACACAGAGCCCTTCCAGGGAGACAGAGTATATAGAAGCCAGCCACATTGCGCCCTTAGTGCTAATGCCAAGCTTAGCTGGGACGCAGACTAAGTACCCTCATAGGGGTTTAGCACTCTAATAATGCTCCCCCCCTTACTATGACCCCTGGTACTGGTGAGGTAAGCTGGAGTCCTTCTTGAGAAGCTGCGCTTCCCTGCCAGTCTGTCTGTGTAGAACTGCACAGGGAAAATGCCGCTGGTGAGCCGCTGATAGTGAAGTCCTGCCCCATTAATGGCACGCGGTCTTCCCGGTTTTATTTTAAACTGGCTGAGGTGTTTTAAATGCTTAAACAGTGGGACATAGCCCCTGTAAGCGTATTTGCCAGTGTGGGTACTGTATAGGATAACTCGGCTCGCCCCTCATATCGGCGACCCACTAACCAGGACGCCGGCATAACACTCACCACTCTTCTTTCTTCTGGCTCTGTTAGGGATGGCGGTGTGCTGCAGGAATGTACACTCGCTGTGGTGGGGCTTGCGAATGGTTCCCTCAGGAGCTTAATGTCCTGTCAGCGGGGAAAGGGACCATTAACCCTATAGGAGGTTGGGTCGTTCACCCACCTAAGTCCCACGAAGCTGGCAGACTATTGCCAACCAGACCTGCCTGTAAATAACAAATAGAAAATAAATGCAGAAAACTCTTCAGGAGCTTCCCTAAGCGTGACCGACTCCTCCGGGCACATTTTCTAAACAGAGTCTGGTAGGAGGGGCATAGAGGGAGGAGCCAACACACACTATCAAATTCTTAAAGTGCCCAAGGCTCCTAGTAGACCAGTCTATATACCATGGTACTAAATGGACCCCAGTATCCTCTAGGACGTAAGAGAAAATGGCTTTTCTGTTACCGGATTTATCATTAAGTGCTTGTATATTATGAGATATGGATGAAGGTCCTGAGTGATTATTTCGCACATATACAGGATTGGTCTATAAAGTGTGGATATTTGCTGATTTTGTAAAGAATTAATTTAGCAATCCTTTGAGCCTTATTTATTTAATATAGGTCGTCTGTGTGTTGAGTGTTTTGTGAGTCTAACACAGATATGTGAATAAACGTTTTAACTACTTTAAGAGTACCCCAACAAAGTTTTCTTCTGTTCTGTATTATGTCTTATAGGGTGAAGGGTATTTATATTCCCAAAATAAGGGACAACAGGCACAACTCTCATCACTTACACAGATGGAATCAATGTGGGCCTTTGTAGGTGGATGCATAGAAAATAGGATTTTGGTACTTACCAGGTAAATCCTTTTCTTTGAATCCACAGGGGGCACTGGAGTACTCTTGGGATATGGACGGCTTCCGCAGGAACAGGGCACTGAATATTTAAATTTAGAACTCTCCACCCCTCCATATCCCAGAGTACCTCAGTGTTTTTTACTGAGCCGAACAGGAGCTATAGAGAGGTTGACAATAGAGAATTACATATAACATAACGGACAACAATAAAGTTGACACATAACGTTACTGACAACTAAACAGTTGACACCATAACCGATAGAGTTTGATAATTTGAACCAGTCGGTGAAAGTGTGTTACCATAAGATCCCCTGAGCTTACCACAAACCAGGTAAAACTGCTCTGGGTGGGCGTCCAGTGCCCCCTATGGATTCAAAGAAAAGGATTTACCTGGTAAGTACCAAAATCCTATTTTCTTTTTCATCCACTAGGGGTCACTGGAGTACTCTTGGGACGTACCAAAGCTTCCCCCGTGGGCGGGAGAGCTGTTTGGCACCTGTAACACTATGCGGCCAAAGCTAGATGCTGATGCCGCAAACGTATCAAACTTGTAACAGCGCACAAACGTGTGCACCGATGACCATGAAGCCGCACGGCAAAGCTGTGTCGTAGAAGCTCCACGACCAGATGCCCATGAAGCTCCCACAGAACGTGTGGAATGAGTTGTTACTGATGTAGGCGGTTGTAACCTAGCATGAAGGTAAGCCTGACGTATAGTCAGTTTTATCCATCCGGGTAAGGTCTGCTTAGAAGCTGGCCAACCTATCTTGGCAGCATCATAGAGAACAAACAACGTATCCGTTTTACGAACTGTAGACGTTCGGGATACATAAACGCGTAATGCGCGTACCACATCCAGAGTTCCAGAATGTCCGGTTAATACAGGAACTACTATTGGTTGATTGATGTGAAAAGAGGACACTACCTTTGGTAAGAAAGCGGGATTCGTTCGAAGTTCCGCTCTGTCATCATGAAACACCAAATACGGTGGCTTGCATGACAAGACACCCAAATCTGAAACACGCCTTGCCGAAGCTAAGGCTAGGAGAAAAAATTTTTCCAAGTAATATCCACTTGTTGTAAGGGTTCAAAATATGAAGACTGTAAGAAATCTAAAACCAGATTCAAGTCCCATGGCGCTGTAGGTAGAATGAATGGAGGCTTGCAGAAAAGTGTGTACCGACGGCAATAGAGCCAATCGTCTTTGAAAGTAAATTGACAACGCAGATACCTGCACCTTTAGTGTAGATAAACGCAGTCCTCTATCTAACCCCGTCTGTAGAAATAACAAAAGACGGGATAACTTGAAAGATGATATCGGAAACTTCCGAGCTTCACACCAACCTATATAGGCACGCCAAATTCTGTAATAAACAGCTGCCGTAATGGCTTCCTAGCTCGTAACATGGTTGGTATAACCGATTCTGGAATGCCCTCTCTTAAGAGGGCGGTCTCAACAGCCACCCCGTCAAACGCAGCCGCGCTAAATCGGGGTAAAGGAACGGACCCTGTTGTAACAGGTCCGGACGTAGTGGGAGAGGGCAAGGATCGTCTGCGAGTAGTCCGCGGAGATCCGAGAACCAAGCTCTCCGACGGCCAATGAGGCGCCACTAGTATGACTGTGACGGACTCCATTTTGATACGTTTTAGCAACAGAGGGAGCAGCGGAAACGGTGGAAACAAATACACGAGGCTGAACGGCCACACGATTGTGAGAGCGTCCGAGCATCCACCGCCACTGCCTTTGGATCTGTCGTTGTGGACACATGCTGGGTCGTTTAGTGATTGTGGCGAGATGCCATCCGGTCCACTTGAGGGTAACCCCACCTCTGGACCAACATGTGAAACACTTCTGGATTTAATGGCCATTCTCCTGGATGAAAATCCTGACAGCTGAGATAATCCGCCTCCCAGTTGTCCACTCTCGGAATGAACACTGCCGACAATATCACTTGGTTATGTTCGGCCCAATTGAGCATTCGAGCTACTTCCCGCATTGCCATGCGGCTTCTCGTTCCTCCTTATTTGATGATGTACGCGACTGCCGTCGTGTTGTCTGACTGCACCTGGACAGTCTGAGACCGCAACATGTGTACTGCTTGTCGTAGCGCATTGTAAATTGCCCGGAGTTTCAGGACATTTAGACACAGCAATCTTTGGTGATCCGCCCAGAGACCCTGGAGCTGACAATTTTGAACGACAGCTCCCCCACCTCTGAGACTCGCGTCCGTCGTTAGAATTATCCAATTCCAGGCGCCGAACCGTTTCCCTGCGGTTAGATTGTGTACTTTGAGCCACCAGAGTAGAAATACCCTTGCCCGTGGCGACAACCTCACCCTGTGGTGAATTTGCAGATGCGAGGCCGACCACTGTGCGAGCACATCCAGTTGAAATGGACGTGAGTGAAATCTTCCGAACTGAAGCGCTTCGAAAGCCGCCACCATTGTGCCTAAGAGGCGAATGCACAAATGTACCGAGACTGTGCGTGGCTTGAGCACTAATTGTACCAGATGACGAATAATCTGTACTTTCTGTTCTGGTAGGTAAATTCTTTGATTTACTGTATGGAGAATCATACCTAGGAATTGAAGTCGTTGAGACGGAATTAGATCTGATTTCCTGAAGTTGACAATCCAACCGTGGTGAACCAGTACATTGTACATTAGCAACGCATGTTGGAGGAGCATCTGTTGAGACGGAGCTATTATGAGCAGATCGTCTAAGTACGGAACTATTGTCACTCCCAGGGATCTGAGATGAGCTATCATCACAGACATCACTTTGGTGAATACCCGAGGCGCTGACGAGAGGCCAAACGGTAGAGCCTGAAACTGGTAATGGTTGTGGCGTATTGCAAAACGCAAGAACCTCTGATGAGGTGACCAAATCGGAATGTGTAAGTACGCATCCTTGAGATCTAGCGCAATCATGAATTCCTGTGGCTCTAAATCTGCAATTACTGACCGCAGAGATTCCATCTTTAATCTGTAGTAAGTGATTTACTGATTGAGACCCTTTAAGTTCAATATTGGCCTGACGGAGCCATCCGGCTTCGGTACCACAAACAGACTGGAATAATAACCCTGACCTTGTTGGTGTACAAGGCCTGGAATTAAAACTGCTGCATCCAGCAGAGACTGAATGGCAAGTTGCCGAACCGCCCTCTTGTCGTCCGACAGAAGCAGTCCTGTCTTGAAAAAGCGCAGTGGCGGGAGACAGCTTTCTTTTAACACTAAATTGCGGATCCATCCATCAGTGGATGTCGGGAACCCCGGCAAATGGAACGTCTGAAGGCGTGCTCCCACAATTGGAAATCCGAGATGGCCTGGGAGCCCGTCATGCCACTGGCTTGTCGGTGACCTTAGCGCCCTGACTGGTGTTGGTTTGTTGGAAACCACTCAGCAGCTTCTCAGATTTGATTAGCGATAAGTATAACGTGATCGTCATGTAGAGCAGACTTGAGTTCTGTTATCCATACAATTAGCGCCTTAGTGACCCAAATGCCCTTCTATCTTACGTCTGAAGGGTCTTTATAAGTTTTGACACAGACGAATCCACCAATGGCGGATTCTCCAATGTAGATGTCACTGACTGTGGAAACGGGTAACTAGACTTAAATCTGTGGAGGTATAGAAACGGTTATTCGGATACTTTCGTGTTTCTACTAACATCTTATTAAGATATTCCTAAATAAGAACCCCATTGGAGATCTCTGTCGTTTAGTAAATACGACTTTATTATATGTCAGAGGCTCCTTAGTCTCTGTAAACTTCAGAGACTGACGCACTGGCCTGATGAGATTATCAATGCCTGGGCTGTCAAAAGCTGCACTATCTGAGTGCTGGTCTAATTTGCCCTCCTCACCCTTATTTAGCGCCGTGAGGTCTGGCATAGAATCTTCAGACTGCAACATAGCAGAAAACCGGTAAATTATAAGACAAATTAAATTTATCCCTTGTACCCAAAGTGAACTTGGACCTTTGCAAAGGCTGAGACGCCTCCGTTAGTTCTGGCGGTCTCACCCGAGACTCCGATCTTGCCGCTCGTATCGAGCTGCAGCCAATTCTGATTTCAACCCAGCCATTACATTTGCTTAACATAGACCATGGAGTATCCGGGAATGAAACCGGCTTCCGGAGTGGAAACCTACAAAACATACTGTACATGTGGTAGATTCATGTACAGACATTGCAGTAAAACTTCTTTTTAGTCTTTGCTGGTGCCTTACTCATTATGCAGACAGACAATACAATAGACAAAGACAGACAACTTGCACGACTCAGTAAAATTGTTACTTAAGGTGTGTAATATATATATATATATATATATATATATATATATATATATATGGCCGAAGTACAGTTCACATGGCCAGCCTATATGAAACCTGAACCAAAATTCCCACTAACACCCCTGCGCCTCCGGTGGAGTAGAGATGTAGGACAGGAACGTTCTGGAATCACAAACAAAAAGAAACCGGAAGCATGGTTAAAATGGCCCCCATGCCATGCTTACAGTTAGAATCACAGTACAGGTTACAATACATGCCTTTATAACCTGTACCTGACTGCAGTTTAATATAGGCTTAATAGTCTATTAATATAACCTATGCATATGAAATCTGGCAGCCTGTCATGCAGCCTATTCTTCCCAAATGCCCTTCTATCTTACGTCTGAAGGGTCTTTCTAAGTTTTTCTCCCTTGCAGCAGCGCTGCCTGTGATCAGACTTCTCCCCCCTCCCCCTGTGCTCCGGTGTAGCGCTGTGTCTCAGCGGGGAGCGGTTGCCGGGAAGCCTAACACCCCTGTATCTGACCATGGTGTCATTGCAGGGAGTCGGGGGACGCTTATGAGGAGAGCGGCCGTGTGAACGGAGTTCAGCGGGCTGGAGCGGCGCGTAGCGGCTTCCGGCGGCGCTAGTGTGAGCGGCTGTGCTGCGGCGGTTCTCCCCCTCTTAGCGCTGGAGCAAACTTTGAGGTACGTACAGCGCGGACGGAGCGGCTGGGGCGGGCGGGCTGTATTAGCGGCGGGTGAGGGCGGCGGTTATAACATGGACCCCACACAGCGGGGCGGCAGCGTGCGCTGACCGCCCCGTCCCCCCCAGCATACCTTGTCTCCTTGTAGAGAGGGCTGCGACGGGGCTTCTTTCTGTAAGCTCCGTCCAGCTCTTGCAGCAGGCAGTGGGCTGCATGTGGCTGTGAGGGTGCTCTTTGTGAGGACCGACACGCCATGCGCTGCCTCCGTGCAGCGGCACTATCCCGGACCCACGGACCCACGTTTTTAGTAGAAACTGGGAAGGGATGTGCTGAAGTTGTAAAAATAAAAATAAAATTAAAAATTAAAATAAAAAAATATTCAAAGAAAGTGTGAGAGCCCCACACAAGCCTTGTTAGTGCTGTGAGCACAGAAAAAAACACTGAGGTACTCTGGGATATGGAGGGGTGGAGAGTTCTAAATTTAAATATTCAGTGCCCTGTTCCTGCGGAAGCCGCCCATATCCCAAGAGTACTCCAGTGACCCCTAGTGGATGAAAAAGAAATGATTGTGGCAAAAACAAATGCATCTCCATTCTGGACATGCATATCAACATAAATCCATAGCTAGACTTGCACCCGCTTATTCTGAAGGGGTGGAAATGGGGTCTGCAAGCGTAAGTCGAGTATAGCAAGAGGGTGTTCATGTAAGTGAAGCAAGCCCCTGTATATGTGACCTAATGACACTTTGCTGTATCCAGATATTCTTCTTAGGAGGCTTTTTGAGTTACTGGTGCTCTGGTGTATGGATACGGGATGACGATGACTACAGCAGAACTATACTGTAGCTACTTGCATATGGACCTCTCCAGAGGTCCATCGTGGCTATATTATATCAATGATTATTCTTCATTTGCCCTACTGTGGGAATGATTACAATTTCAATTTATAAAGTGGCAAATGACAGATGTGAGGCTATTCGCATCTCATAAAATGCATCTATTGTCAACTTGTATCTCTCACGCATCGTGAATACGTGCATTTGTAGACCAGATGCAGGAATGCTGCCGCTTCTGAGTTGAGGATATCTTTAGATGCAGGTTACTCAACATAGACTTTTTTGTGAGGCTTACCTGTGCATTTGGAGTGCAAAGTGCATCCACCTCTAAATGAGGACCTGTGTGACTTTTGAGATCATGTATTGCACCTCTGCAAATTTGAGTTTGTTATTAAGATAAATTATGAATAACTTTAAAATTATTTTTTAGTTTTTCATTTTCAGTAATCCATGGAGAGGTTTTAGAATATATGACATGGCACTCAATACTTTGTGGTTTACTTCAATCTATTTCAAATTCCCAATGTGCAGCAATAAAATCTGCTAATGTGTTTGGGAGAGAATAGAAAGCACTGAGCTGAGAATGTCATCTTAGAGGCTGCTCCAATTCTGCAAGCTGTATCAGTGGATGTTGGGCCTGATTCATGTTTGTAAGTAAAGTAAAAAAGCAAGCAACTGGGCAAAACCATGTTGCACTGCAGGTGGAGCAGATGTAACATGTGCAGAGATTAGATTAGATTAGATTAGATTAGGGTAGGGTGTGTTGAAACTGAAATCTAAATTGCAGAGTAGAAATAAAGCTGTCTAACATTTGTGGGATACATGCAAAAGCTGCTAGTATTTACCCTGCACAGAAAAAATCTACATGTATTTGCTCCCCATGCATGGCAACATGGTTTGTTCCAGACACAAAGTTACTTGCTTTTTTTGCTTTACTTCCAAACATGAATCAGGCACTGCGTGCACTGAATTCCACGTGTCTACATGCATCTTAAGTGGTTTAAAGCACATACAGAGCTCTTCAAAACATACTGAACAATACTAAGCAAACATTTGATTACAACAAACATTGTATTGTATATTTGTAAAACCCCTAAGAAATCCCATGTTTCCTTTAAATATTACCAAAGTAAAATAAAAAGCTTATCATAGTACCAAAGTAAGAATAAAACCCTCCTCTATTTCTTTGGGTCTGCAGAACTTAGGGATACCCATCTGCAGAACTTAGGGATACCCATCAAATGTATATTGAAAATAACCCAAACAAAATGTATTAGGGATACCCATCAAATGTATATTGAAAATAACCCAAACAAAATGTAGGTGTTAAATACTGGCAAGCTTTTTTTTTCCTATTTCAAGCAAACACACCAGACACTCTTTCAGAGTAAAAAAATATGCTCTTGCTTTTAATTACACAAAGAAACAAAGCAATTGTAACAAAAATACAGAGCTTTGATGCTTGGGGTGGACTCAGTTCAGCTTCTGTTCAGAGTCTGAGACCCCTGTATAAGAATAGGCTTTCCCCAGTACAATCCGATCACGCAGCAGCTTGAAAAAGGCGTAGTAATTACTGAACAGTATGAGGGCTAGAGAGATAGTGTGGTGCCACTTCTCTGATGACATAAGTGAATACAATTGGTAAAATATGAGAAATCCCTCCAGCACTGTTAAAATGTTCAGGACCCGCAGTGGGTTACTAAAGAAAAACTGAAAGAGAGAAATATATTAAAACCTAAATAAAAACCTAAATAAGGCAAATGAAATGCTGTATTTTTTTATGTGGTGATACCCCTCTATAAACCAAATAAAACAGTTTTGGTAAAAACAATCCAACATACTCCAGTCATGAAAGTGAATGAAAACTATAACAACCGTTGTAAAAAAAGTGATTTAAAACTATTCCGTTAGTTGGTTTATCCTCTGGGGAACTGAAAATTATCTTCTCATTTTCAATAGAGGAAATGGGAGAAAGAATCTCATCTTTAACATGCCTGACATCTCTGGTCACAAACTGCGGCCACTTTGACATAATCCACTGTGGTGGATAACCGGATGCTTTATTTCCTAAGCCAGACTTTATAAACATCTTGCCTACCAATATGTCATACATTTTATGTTCCCCAGCTGTTCCATCTGAGGCCTAGGAGGGCAGGTTCACATGCATTTCAGTTGCTGGTGGATGCTGGCTTGACTGCCCGATGAAATCATGTTGTTGCACTGAATCTCTATCATATCTATCTGCTCTGATGGAGGTGACTATATGGACTAGGGAAAGTAAAACAAATCAGGCGATAAGTATGTATAGGAACACTATAAAAACAGTATAATTACTGTAAATCACATTTATTGCACATGAAAACATATCAAACAAAAAACGAGATTTATGGTAAGAACTTACTGTTGTTAAATCTCTTTCTGCGAGGTACACTGGGCTGCACAGGGAATGACATTAGGGTGTAGAGTAGGATCTTGATCCGAGGCATCAACAGGCTCAAAGCTTTGACCTTCTTCCCAAACTGCATAGCGCCACCTCCTCTATAACCCCGCCTCCGTGCACAGGAGCTCAGTTTTTGTTAATCAGTCCAATGCAGTAGCAGGCAAAAGAGGCGACAACTGTTAGTAGCCACATACACCACATTCTCACGACAGGAGAAAGTGTCAGCGGCTAATGCCATACCAACCCAAAGAAGCAAAGTGGGTCAGGGTGGGCGCCCTGTGGAGCCCAGTGTACCTCGCAGAAAGAGATTTAACAACGGTAAGTTCTTACCATAAATCTCGTTTTCTGCTGCGGGGTACACTGGGCTCCACAGGGAATGACATTGGGGATGTCCTAAAGCAGTTCCTTATGGGAGGGGATGCACTGTAGCGGGCTCAAGAACCCGGCGTCCAAAAGAAGCATCCTGGGAGGCGAAAGTATCGAAGGCATAGAACCTTATGAACGTGTTCACTGAGGACCACGTAGCCGCCTTGCACAATTGCTCAAGGGTCGCACCACGGCGGGCCGCCCAAGAGGGTCCAACAGACCAAGTAGAATGGGCCTTTATAGTAACAGGAGCTGGACGACCATCCTGTACATAAGCATGTGCAATCACCATTCTAATCCATCTGGCCAAGGTCTGCTTGTGAGCAGGCCAGCCACGTTTGTGAAAACCAAATAGTACAAAGAGAGAATCAGACTTCCATATAGGAGCTGTCCTCTTCACATAGATACGGACAGCCCGTACCACATCCAAAGACCACTCTTTGGAAGACAATTCAGGAGAGGCAAAGGCCGGAACCACAATCTCCTGATTAAGGCGCAAAGAAGTCACCACCTTAGGTAGGTACCCGTGACGTGTTCTAAGAACCGCCCGGTCATGGTGAAAAATCAGATATGGTGATTTACAGGACAAAGCACCCAAATCCGACACCCGTCTGGCAAAGGCAACAGCCAGCAGAAACAACACCTTAAGAGGGGCAGTACGGATGGTGTAATGGTTAGCATTACTGCCTCACAGCGCTGAGGTCATGGGTTCGATTCCCACCATGGCCCTAACTGTGTGGAGTTTGTATATTCTCCCCGTACTTGCGTGGGTTTCCTCCGGGTACTCCGGTTTCCTCCCACAGTCCCAAAAATATACTGGTAGGTTAATTGGCTCCTAACAAAATTAACCCTAGCGTGAATGTGTGTGCATGTACATGTGATAGGGAATATAGATTGTAAGCTCTACTGGAGCAGGGACTGATGTGAATGAGCAAATATTCTCTGTAAAGCGCTGCGGAATATGTGTGCGCTATATAAACAACTGGTAATAAGAGAAAGCTTTTTCCAGTGTGTTAGCACTTCCACAGTGATTGATATTAAACACTCACAGTTCATGCAGTGAGCCATGCAGTGAGCACATGCATAAATTCCAGCAAAAAAGAACAAATGCCAGTAGATAGAATAAAAAGCAACATGCGATGAATTAAATGAGCACTTTTGTTGTATCAACACAGCTGTTTCCAATGTGTTAGCACTTCCACAATGGTTAGTATTGAACCTCACAGTCCATGCAATAGCTTTCTACACTATCTGCTGGCACTTGTTCGTTTCTGCTGGTTATATATGCATGTGCTATTGCATGAACTGAGAGGTTCAATACTAACCATTGTGGAAGTGCTAACACATTGGAAACAGTTGTGTTGATACAACAAAAGTGCTCATTTAATTGTTTGCATCTTGCTTTTTATTCTATTTACTGGCATTTGTTGTTTTCTGCTGGAATTTATGCATGTGCTCACGGCATGAACTGTGAGTGTTTAATATCAATCACTGTGGAAGTGCTAACACACTGGAAAAAGCTGTGTTGTTACATCAAAAGTGCTCATTGAAGTCTTAAAGTGGACTACAGTTTCATTTTATCATAAGTGAAGCCTCCATGGGACTGTTGATTATTTACTATTATAAATAGGACTTTTTAGCCCTGATTATTTATGCATAGAACTATGGTTATATATTGCTGCAGCAAGGATACATAACAAAATATATTTTTTAAAGAAATTTTTATATTGTATGTTTATTAGAGGGTACTTGCTGGTATCTGTGTATTGTAAACTGTTTATTGTGATAGTATATAAATATATATAAGTCAGAAGTGCACTCACTTTTTTCTGCGTATTTGCCTACTTGGGGTCACTGGGATCGATTGGGATTAGCTGCTCTGACTTAATTAAAGTGACAGCGCCAGGTGTATATTGATTTATATCTTAAGAGAAAGCCACTTAAGGTCTGCAGATTCAAGAGGCTCAAACGGAGACCCTTGCAACGCCTCCAGAACCACCGACAAGTTCCAAGGAGCCACAGGCGGGACATAAGGAGGTTGAATCCGCAACACACCCTGAGTAAATGTATGAACAACATCAGGTAAAGTTGCAATTTTTCTCTGGAACCAAACTGACAAGGCAGAAATATGAACCTTGATGGAGGCCAGACGAAGGCCCAAGTCCAGGCCCTGTTGTAGAAAGGCCATAAGTTTGGCTGCACTAAACTTGTAAGCGTCATGATTGTTAGATGTGCACCAAGTAAAGTAAGAATTCCAGACCCTATGGTAAATCCGAGCAGAAGTCGGTTTCCGGGCCTTCAACATGGTTTGAATGACCGCCTCAGAAAATCCTTTGGCCCTTAAGACGGAAGCTTCAAGAGCCACGCCGTCAAAGCTAATCGGGCTAAATCCTGATATACACAGGGGCCCTGAACGAGGAGATCTGGGCACTGTGGAAGTAGAAGGGGACGCTCTATCGAGAGGCCCTGAAGGTCTGAGAACCAATGCCGTCTGGGCCACGCTGGAGCGATCAGAAGTAGGATTCCTCCTTCTTGCTTGAACTTCCTTATTACTCTGGGCAGGAGTGACACCGGAGGGAACACGTATGGCAGTCGAAAGTTCCATGGAATTGCCAGTGCGTCCACAAACGCTGCTTGAGGATCCCTTGTCCTTGCTCCGAAGCCAGGAACCTTGAGACTGTGTCGAGATGCCATCAGGTCCACATCTGGAAGGCCCCACTTGTCCAGGAGGAGTTGATACACTTCTGGATGGAGGCTCCACTCTCCGCCGTGTACGTTCTGACAACTGAGAAAGTCCGCTTCCAAGTTTAGGACCCCCAGAATGAACACTGCGGATATGGCTGGCAGATGGCGTTCCGCCCACTGAAGAATCCGTGATACTTCCCTCATTGCCATGCGGCTTCGAGTGCCGTTTTGATGATTGATGTACGCCACCGTGGTGGCGTTGTCCGTCTGTACTTGAACAGGTCTGTTCTGTATTAAATGCTGGGCCAAGTTCAATGAATTGAACACCGCCCGCAATTCCAGAATGTTTATCGGGAAGAGAGACTCCTCCTTGGTCCACCGACCCTGAAGAGAGTGCTGCTCCAACATCGCGCCCCAACCTCTCAGACTGGCATCCATCGTCAGAAGGACCTAGTTGGAGATCCAGAAGGGACGACCCCTGCTCAATCGTTGGTCCTGAAGCCACCAGCTCAGTGACAGACGGACCTCCGGAGAAAAGGAGATCATTTGAGACCTGATCTGGTGAGGCAGGCCGTCCCACTTAGCAAGAATCAGCTTCTGCAGAGGGCGGGAATGGAATTGAGCGTGCTCCACCATGTCGAAAGCCAACATCATGAGACCTAGCACTTGCATTGCCGAATGTATCAACACTTGCGGACGAGATAGGAAGTATCGAATCCTGTCCTGAAGCTTCAGGACTTTCTCCTGAGACAAGAACAACCGCTGGTTGTGAGTGTCCAACAACGCCCCCAGGTGCACCATGCTCTGAGCAGGGACAAGGGAAGATTTCTTCCAGTTGATGAGCCACCCGTGGGCTTGCAGAAACTGGATAGTCAGATCCAGATGGCGTAGGAGAATTTCTGGGGAATTTGCCAGGATCAACAAGTTGTCCAGGTACGGTAGGATCCTGACCCCTTGACGGCGTAGTACAGCAGTCATTACCGCCATGACCTTGATGAAAACTCGGAGCCGTGGTTAAACCAAAAGGTAACGCCCGAAATTGGTAATGGAGGTTGCCAACAACAAACCTCGGGTACTGCTGATGCGACACTGCAATGGGAATATGCAGGTAAGCATCCTGTATGTCCAGGGAGACCATATAATCCCCAGGTTCCAAGGCCAGAACAATAGAGCGAACAGTTTCCATACGAAACTTGGAGACCCTCACAAATTTGTTCAAGGACTTGAGGTTGAGAATGGGCCGAGAGAACCCATTCGGTTTCGGGACTAGAAACAGTGGTGAATAGTACCCCTTGCCTCTCTAAGCCAGAGGCACCTGTACTACCACTCCTGTGTCCAGGAGGGACTGTACCACCGAATTAAGAGTTTTTGCCTTTACCTGATCTGAAGGGACGTCTGGCAAAATCGATGAGGACGATTCTTGAAGGATACAGCGTAACCTTGAGTGACTACTTCCCGTTTCCAGGCATCGGAAGTTGTCCTCAACCATTCCTGGGTATACCCTAGAAGTCGGCCCCCCACCCTGGGATCCCCCAGAGGGAGGCCTGCCCCGTCATGTGGCAGACTTGTCAGTTGTAGAAGCAGGCTGACGGGCAGCCCAGGTCCGTTTGGGTTTGGGCTTATTGGGTTTGGAAGTGCGAACCTGTTTTGGGTACACCTGACCTTTTGCTTTCCCTGAAGGACGAAAGGAGCGAAATGGAGTACTCTTAGCCTTCGGCACCGAAGGAGCAGTACTAGGTAGACATGCTGTTTTAGCAAAAGCTAAGTCAGCCACTATCTTGTTGAGGTCTTCCCCGAAAAGAATGTCTCCGTTAAGGGAGTACCTCCAGGGTTTTCTTAGAGTCCAGATACACAGACCAAGACCGTAACCAGAGAATCTGGCGAGCCAAAATGGACGTAGTAGAAGCCTTGGCCGCCAGAATACAGGCATCAGAAGCCGCCTCCTTAATGTAATGAGAAGCTGTGACAATATAAGACAGACATTGTCTGTCTTATATTGTCAGCATGATCAGAAGCGTTGGAAGGCAACTCCGCCTCCAGCTCCTGAGCCCACGCTTCAACAGCCTCTGCAGTCCATGTCGCTGCAATGGTGGGCCTATGCGCAGCACCAGTTAGGGTATAAATTGCCTTTAAACAGTCCTCCACACGCTTATCCGTTGGTTCTTTCAGAGACGTGACGGTAGTTACCGGAAGAGCTGAGGATACAACCAGCCGCGCCACCTGCGAATCCACTGGCGGGGGTGTTTCCCAATTTTTACTTCGCTCCGCTGCGAGGGTGATTTTCCCAGGACTCCTGACGTATGTCAACTAAATGGTCAGAATGAGGTAAAACTTGTTTAACCACTTTCTGACGTTTAAACCTGTCCGGTTTCTTAGGGGCAGCATTAGGCTCCGGGTCATCAGTAAATTTGATGAATGGCCCTGATAGACTCCAACAAGTCAGGAACATCCATGCCATCCTCATCAGACGAGGAGTATGGGACGACAAGTGGATTGCGAGGATGTAATGGCCCGCTTAGAGGACCCCTTGTTCTCAGGCGGGCGAGGGTTAGACTTCTGAGTAGTCAGTGATTGGTTCAATTGCTGTAACTGAGCAGACAGTTGATATGCCCATGGCGGGTTAACCGCGGGGATCACAAGCGGTTGAACCGGCACAGGAGGTCCCAAAGGGGGCATTAGTCTAGTTACCAGCGTATTCAATAGAGTGGAGAAGGTAGCCCAAGGTGGGTCATTTTGAACCCCCGTTGCTACAGTCCCACTTGGGGGTAAGGAACCCCAGAACCTGAACCCTCAGCTGCTATATTTTACTCAAATGTGTCTGCAGCGTCACCACCACGCAATGTGGGATCAGCCCCAGCACCATTGCCCTTTGTAGCGGACATATCCGAAAGCTCAATGCAAGGCAACACAGTACAATATCAGCAGCACAGTACCTGACAAGAACCCCCTGTGTAGTGTATCAGCACAAACAAGGAATTCAAGAGGTATATCGTGACTAAAAATCACAGAGAAAAATACACACTGAGTATATCCTGTGAACTACCTATATTAAATGATAAACCTGACGCACTTAGCCCCTCAGGTTATAGAATATAGGGATAGCAATCTGAGTGAGATACACGAAATGGAGGTCACACAGCAGCTATATGCACACACACATAGTCACACTGTACAATGCATAAATGATGACATGCAATAAAACTGCACTGGACTAGCAATACAGAGTAGTACTATGTACTATTGAGTAGTACACTCAATAGATATAACAATGCACAGTAAAAATAAGATTTTACATACCGGTAAATCTATTTCTCATAGTCCGTAGAGGATGCTGGGGACTCCGTAAGGACCATGGGGAATAGACGGGCTCCGCAGGAGATAGGGCACTTTAAGAAAGCTTTGGATTCTGGGTGTGCACTGGCTCCTCCCTCTATGTCCCTCCTCCAGACCTCAGTTAGAGAAACTGTGCCCAGAGGAGATGAACAGTACGAGGAAAGGATTTTTGTAAATCTAAGGGCAAGATTCATACCAGCCACACCAATCACACCGTATAACTTGTGATAAACTACCCAGTTAACAGTATGAACAATAACATAGCCTCGGTTCAAAACCAGATCAACCATAACATAACCCTTATGTAAGCAATAACTATATACAAGTCTTGCAGAAGAAGTCCGCACTTGGGACGGGCGCCCAGCATCCTCTACGGACTACGAGAAATAGATTTACCGGTAAGTAAAATCTTATTTTCTCTAACGTCCTAGAGGATGCTGGGGACTCCGTAAGGACCATGGGGATTATACCAAAGCTCCCAAACGGGCGGGAGAGTGCGGATGACTCTGCAGCACCGATTGAGCAAACAGGAGGCCTCCTCAGCCAGGGTATCAAACTTATAGAACTTTGCAAAGGTGTTTGACCCCGACCAAGTAGCAGCTCGGCACAGTTGTAGTGCCGAGACCCCTCGGGCAGCCGCCCAAGAAGAGCCCACTTTCCTAGTGGAATGGGCCTTAACCGATTTAGGCAATGGCAATCCTGCCGAAGAATGCGCCTGCTGAATCGTGTTACAGATCCAGCGAGCAATAGTCTGCTTTGAAGCAGGAGCGCCAACCTTGTTGGCCGCATACAGAACAAACAGAGCTTCGGTCTTCCTGATCCTAGCTGTTCTGGTCACATAAATCTTCAAAGCCCTGACCACATCCAGGGACTCGGAATCCTCCAAGTCCCGTGTAGCCACAGGCACGACAATAGGTTGGTTCATATGAAAACATGAGACCACCTTGGGCAGAAGTTGAGGACGAGTCCTCAACTCTGCCCTATCCACGTGAAAAATCAGGTATGGGCTTTTATATGATAAAGCCGCCAATTCCGAAACCCGCCTTGCAGAAGCTAAGGCCAACAACATGACCACTTTCCAAGTGAGGTATTTCAACTCCACTGTTTTGAGTGGTTCAAACCAAGGTGACTTGAGGAAACTTAATACCACGTTAAGGTCCCAAGGCGTCACCGGAGGTACAAAGGGAGGCTGAATATGCAGCACGCCCTTCACAAAAGTCTGTACTTCAGGAAGAGAAGCCAATTCTCTTTGAAAGAAAATGGATAAGGCCGAAATTTGAACCTTTATGGACCCTAATTTTAGGCCCAAATTCACTCCCGTTTGAAGGAAGTGAAGCAGACGGCCCAAATGGAACTCCTCCGTAGGAGCAGCTCTGGCTTCACACCAAGAAACATATTTTCACCATATACGGTGATAATGTTTCGACGTCACGTCTTTCCTAGCCTTGATCAGGGTAGGAATGACCTCCTCCAGAATTCCTTTTTCCGCTAAGATCTGGTGTTTAACCGCCATGCCGTCAAACGCAGCCACGGTAAGTCTTGGAACAGACAGGGCCCCTGCTGCAGCAGGTCCTGCCTTAGAGGAAGAGGCCACGGATCTTCTGTGAGCAACTCTTGCAGCTCCGGATACCAAGTCCTCCGTGGCCAATCTGGAACAATGAGGATTGTTCTGACCCTGCTTATTCTTATTATTCTCAACACCTTGGGTATGAGAGGATGAGGAGGAAACACATAGACCGATCTGAACACCCAAGGTGTCACCAGAGCGTCTACCGCTACCGCCTGAGGGTCCCTTGACCTGGCGCAATATCGCTTTAGCTTTTTGTTGAGACGGGACGCCATCATGTCTATTTGAGGCAGCCCTCTGACCCGTGATCTGTGCGAAGACTTCTTGATGAAGTCCCCACTCCCCCGGATGCAGGTCGTGCCTGCTGAGGAAATCCCCCTCCCAGTTGTCCACCCCCGGGATGAACACTGCTGATAGTGCGCTTACATGGCCTTCCGCCCAGCGTAGAATCCTGGTCGCTTCTGCCATGGCCACTCTGCTTCGCATTCCGCCTTGACGGTTTACATGAGCCACTGCCGTGACATTGTCTGACTGAATCAGAAGCGGTTTTTCCCGAAGCAATTCCTCCGCTTGATGCAGGGCGTTGTATATGGCTCTCAACTCCAGGACGTTGATGTGGAGACAAGTCTCTAGATTTGACCAGAGACCTTGGAAATTTCTTCCCAGTGTGACTGCTCCCCAGCCTTGGAGGCTTGCGTCCGTGGTCACCAGGACCCAGTCCTGAATGCCGAATCTGCGACCCTCTAGTAGGTGAGCACTGTGCAGCCACCACAGGAGAGATACCCTGGTCCTGGGAGACAGGGTGATCCTTTGATGCATTTGTAAATGGGACCCTGACCTCTTGTCCAAGAGGTCCCATTGAAAAGTCCTCGCATGGAACCTGCCGAAGGGGATGGCCTCGTATGAAGCTACCATCTTCCCCAGAACCCGTGTGCAATGATGCACTGAGACCTTTTTTGGCTTTAATAGGTTCCTGACCAGGGCTATGAGCTCCTGAACCTTTTCGATCGGAAGAAAAACCTTTTTCTGGTCTGTGTCCAGAATCAGGCCCAAAAAGGTCAGACGCGTTGTAGGGACTAGCTGGGACTTCGGTATATTGAGAATCCAGCCGTGTAACTGCAAAGTCTTCAAGGACAGAGACACGCTGTCCAGCAACTTCTCCCGAGATCTCGTCTTTATGAGGAGATCGTCCAAGTATGGGACAATTGTGACACCCTGCCTGCGCAGGAGCACCATCATTTCTGCCATTACCTTGGTGAAAATTCTCGGGGCCGTGGAAAGCCCAAACGGCAACGTCTGAAATTGGTAGCGACAGTCCTGCACTGCAAATCTCAGGAACGCCTGGTGAGGGGGGAATATCGGAACATGAAGGTAAGCATCCTTTATGTCCAGGGACACCATCCAATCCCCCCCCTCCAGGCTGGCGATGACCGCCCTGAGTGATTCCATTTTGAACTTGAACCTCTTCAAGTACAGATTCAGGGATTTTAGATTTAAAATGGGTCTGACTGAACCGTCTGGTTTCGGGACCACAAACAGGGTTGAGTAATATCCCTCTCCTTGCTGGAGATGAGGAACTCTGATAATCACCTGTTGAATATACAATTTTTGGATTGCTGCCAACACTAGCTCCCTCTCTGACGGGGAAGCCGGCAGAGCCGATTTGAAAAACCGGCGAGGAGGCAAGTCTTCGAATTCCAGCCTGTATCCCTGAGAAACAATCTCTAATGCCCAGGAATCCACCTGCGAGCGAACCCAGACGTGGCTGAAACACCAAAGACGAGCCCCCACTAGATCTGCCTCCCCCCGGGAAGCCCCAGCGTCATGCGGTGGACTTTGCAGATGCAGGGGAGGACTTCTGCTCCTGGGAACTAGCTGTGTGCAGCCTTTTTCCCTTGCCTTTTCCTCTGGCAACAAAGGACGATCCCCGTACCTTCTTGCTCTTATTGGAACGAAAGGACTGCATTTGATAAGGTGCCTTTTTTGTATGCTGCGGGGGGACATAAGGTAAGAAATTTGACTTACCAGCCGTAGCAGTAGAGACAAGGTCCGAGAGGCCGTCTCCAAACAACTCCTCCCCCTTGTAGGGCAAGGACTCCATATGCCGCTTTGAATCGGCGTCTCCCGTCCACTGTCGGGTCCACAAGAGCCGCCTAGCAGAAATAGACATAGCGTTTATTCTGGAGCTTAGTAAACAAATGTCTCTTTGAGCATCTCTCATATACAAGGCAGCCTCCCTGATATGCTCTATGGTCATTAAAATGGCATCCCTATCTAAGGTGTCAAGCTCCGTAGATAAGGAATCTGCCCATGCCACGACAGCACTACAAACCCAGGCCGACGCCATTGCCGGCCTAACAATAGTACCGGAATGAGTGTAAATGTGCTTCATGGTAATTTCCTGTCTGCGATCAACAGGATCCTTGAGGGAAGCCGTATCCTGCGAAGGCAGTGCCACCTTTTTGGATAAGTGTGTCAGCGCCTTGTCTACTTTAGGCGAAGATTCCCATCGTATCCTATCCGTTTGTGGAAAAGGATACGCCATAAGAATCCTTTTGGGAACTTGTGGTCTCCTATCTGGAGATTCCCAAGCCTTTTTGCACAATTCGCTCAGCTCAAATGAGGACGGAAAGGTGACCTCAGGCTTTTTCCCTTTATACATGTGTACCCTCGTGTCAGGGACCGGGGGTTCCTCAGTAATATGCAAAACCTCTTTAATGGCAATAATCATGTATCGAATACCTTTTGCCACCTTCGGCTGTAATTTTGCATCTTCATAGTCGACACTAGAGTCAGTATCCTTGTCGGTATCTGTGTCATCGATCTGGGATATGGTGCGCTTCTGAGGCCCCGAAGGTCCTGGCGCCACAGGGACAGGTATGGTCTGGCTACCTGACTGATCCCTAGCTTCAGCCTGGTCTAACCTTTTATGCAATAGATTGACATTTGCATTTAAGACATTCAGCATATCCATCCATTCCTGTGTCGGCGCTGCCGACGGCGATATGACATTCAAGCACTCCCCCTTCACATTAAGCGAGCCTTCCTCGTCAAACATGTCGACACACGCGTACCGACACACTTCACACACACAGGGAAACTCTTTTCTGAAGACAGTATCCCTGTCAAGGCCCTTTGGAGAGACAGAGAGAGAGTATGCCAGCACACACCCCAGCGCAATGACCCTGGAGACCAACACAAAATGTTTTTCCCCAGCCGCACTGTAATATAAGTTATCCGCCAATTATGTGCCCCCCCCCCCCCCCCTTCTCTTTTAAACACCCCTTCACCGTGTGTAAGCAGGGGAGAGTCCGGGGAGCTTCCTCTCAGCGGTGCTGTGGAGAGAAAATGGCGCTGGTGAGTGCTGAGGGAGAAGCCCCGCCCCCTCGGCGGCGGGCTTCAGTCCAGCTCAAAGTTATTAAAAAATGGCGGGGGCTCTTTTATATACATGTACAGTGCCCACCTGTACATGTATATTGTCTTTTGCCATAAGAGAGGTGTTATATTGCTGCCCAGGGCGCCCCCCCTACGCCCCGCACCATTACATTGACCGGAGTATGTGAGGTGTATGGGAGAAATGACGCACAGCTGCAGTGCTGTGCGTTACCTCAGTGAAGTTCTGAAGGCTTCTGCCGCCTGAGACGTCTTCTGACTTTGTTTCTTCTGGCTCTGTGAGGAGAACGGCGGCGCGGCTCTGGGGGTGGACGCCCAGTAAGAACCTGTGTTCACCCCCTCTGGAGCTAATGGTGTCCAGTAGCCGAGGAAGCACAGCCTATCAATTAAGAAGGTCTGCCCCTCTCTCCTCAGTCCCTCGATGCAGGGAGCCTGTTGCCAGCAGTGCTCCCTGTAAAAATGTAGAAAAAATCCAAACAAAAATGCTTCCTAGGCAGAGAACTCCGGGGAGCTCCCTGCAGTGCACCCATCTCGCTCTGGGCACAGTGTAAAACTGAGGTCTGGAGGAGGGACATAGAGGGAGGAGCCAGTGCACATCCAGAATCCAAAGCTTTCTTAAAGTGCCCTATCTCCTGCGGAGCCCGTCTATTCCCCATGGTCCTTACGGAGTCCTTAGGACGTTAGAGAAAACTGGATGTATATCACAGGGTACTTGTACTATATAACCCTGACTAAAGGAACTTTTTCTTAAATATTCTACATGTCTGTTGACAGTGTTAGTTAAGTGTCCTGTAAAATGCACAGCGCTTATATGCAGGCGGTTTTACAGAGGAGGATTTGCCCAAACAGTCCCAGGATCAGCTCAGCATGTGGTAATGGCGCCCAAACGCTGACAGGGAGTGAGGGAGAGAGATGCAGCTCCAGTCAGGAACATTTACTCTAAATGGCGCCCTGGGGATGGGGGAGGGGCTACAGGTCAAACAAAGCCTTATCCCCCTGCTGGACTTCACCACCAGGTACTGTGGGCTTATATAAACTGTTTGAGAGAATACCGACCTGTGCCTTTGCCCTGGTCGTCTAGTGGGGTCCCTGTACTACCACAGTGTCCACGCCAGCACGCAAGGCCCGCCTCCCACCAGCCTTGCGGGATCGCGATTTACAGCGGGTCCCGCCGAGGTGACCCACTTACCTCCTCCGAGTGCGGTTCCAGGGGAACAGCGGTCATGTGTGTGACTAACCGGAAGAAAACCGGAGCCTCCGCTGTAAGTACCCGGCAACCAGGGCGCGGGAGTATACAGCGCCACTTGGGGAGGTGATGGAGCTGCAGCAGGAGATGTCTGACTGACATCTAACACAGACAGTGCCTCTGCTGCAGCCCTTGAAGTCTTCATTTTTTTTAAAAGCTTCTTCTCAGGGCTGCTGGAGCAGCCCCCCTGTTGTATGCCTGCTTACTGCATGGCACCAACTACAAAACTGGGCTCTTATGCACGGAGGCGGGGTTATAGAGGAGGCGGTGCTATGCATTCTGGGAAGAAGGTCAAAGCTTTGAGCCTGTTGGTGCCTCGGATCAAGATCCTATTCTACACCCCAATGTCATTCCCTGTGGAGCCCAGTGTACCCCGCAGCAGAAATTAACTGTAATAAGTTAACTACAGTAGCACATGTATTAGTGTAGCTGAAGAGGTCCTTTGACTCGATTTTGGGACAAGGAAATTAGACTGAATTCCAAGTTGGGGAACCAATAAGTCTGTTATACAGTCACTTGATAAAAAGTATTTAAAGAGGATATTACCCGCTGGAATGAGGTGAAGACCTGGAGGTGCAGCTGTGTGTAGAGGAATCAGGTGTTAGCACATCAAGGATAAAGGCTGTCCTGTGTGGTTTGTGGTCCTCCCTGTGTGTGTGTCTGTGTCTGTGTGTGTGTGAGGGGCTGGCTCCCTCAACAATATCACTTAGGGTACTGTAGTATTCAAAAGGAATACCACTCTTGTTATGGAAAACAGTTACCACATAGATGCAATTGTTATTTTAGCGACATCAATTCCAAAGCTCTGCCTGTATGTGGAGTCCCTAAAATGGCAGTAGGAGGTATTCTGGTAGCTATAAACTAGGTGGGTGTATTACAAGTCAATACACCAGATGGTGGAATACCAAACAGTCTAAAATTACAGTCCAAAGGGTGGTAGAGGGATCTGCAAAATGTTTTATAGAAACTGGTTCAACTTCTTCAGAGGCAATTGTATACAATAGTTAGCTTATTGCGTTAATTTTACATTTGTTTTAAGTGTTTTCATTTGCAATAAATGTAATTTACAGTAATTAAACGGTTTTATAGTGTTCCCATACATACAGCCACATCTGTGCTGTCACGCCATTTATTTCACTTTCCAGTATTCTTATACAGACTGCTATCTGCATTGACAGCAGCACTTGGTTTATTGATGTTATATATACAGGTTGAGTATCCCATATCCAAATATTCCGAAATACGGAATATTCCGAAATACAGACTTTTTTGAGTGAGAGTGAGATAGTGAAACCTTTGTTTTCTGATGGCTCAATGTACACAAACTTTGTTTAATACACAAAGTTATTAAAAATATTGTATTAAATGACCTTCAGGCTGTGTGTATAAGGTGTATATGAAACATAAATGAATTGTGTGAATGTACACACACTTTGTTTAATGCAAAGTTATAAAAAAATATTGGCTAAAACTACCTTCAGGCTGTGTGTATAAGGTGTATATGAAACATAAATGCATTCTGTGCTTAGACTTAGGTCCCATCACTATGATATCTCATTATGGTATGCAATTATTCCAAAATACGGAAAAATCCCATATCCAAAATACCTCTGGTCCCAAGCATTTTGGATAAGGGAGACTCAACCTGTATAGGTTTGCCATACTATACCTTTAAACCGGATACTCATCAATTACACAGATTCTGTGGCTGGCTGGCTTCAAGCCTGCATTTCACCTGGTTTTAAGCAGCTAGAGAACCTGTGTAATCCATGAGTGTCCCGGTTTAAAGGTACACCCATTCCTTTAGTCCAACACCTTTGAGGATATCTTACTTAGCAGCGCCAAATAGGCCCTTTTTTAGATTTTATATGGACCCTACAGTTACGTCCTCATTACAGCCACTATAGTAACCTGGCTAATTATTGGGTCCAGGCAGCAGTGCCTAGTGTTACTGCCTGCACTGAGAAGTGACCACAAGTGTACTGTACCTTTGGCATTAACTTTGACCACATTTACTGACTCTGATTTCCAAGTCTAGTGTATATCTGGAATTATCCCTGACTGTACCTATCCATAATGGCTGAGCATTAACTCTGATCACAGTGACTGATTGGCCTCAAGCCACCGAGATCCATTAGTGAAAATAAAAAATACTGCAATTTGCCAATACAACTACAATGTAATAAAACTACATCTTTTGAGGGCACAACTTACATGAAACCGAAAATGAGACATATCGGAGGGAACGGCTACATTATAGTGGCCAACAGCTTTGTAGACATTCCTGTTGTGTTTTACCAGAACACCCTGGGGCCACATGCACTCCTCCATCCATCTGTCAAACAAACAAACAGCAACTGTAGTCAATGAGTAAACAGTCCCATAATTACATCAGCTATGGGTTTTTAGGTTAGAACTAATAAAACCATTCCCCAAATAATGTATGCCATAGTACAGTGATGTATCATTCTGTTTAATTCCCAAACACCATTCTAATTGCTTGCAAAGCATTTGTGGAATTTATTACAAAAATATTGATAAAAGCAGAGTTATCCTTAAATACTAAATATCATTCTTAAGAATTTAGATGGTTACAAAGCTATGACCAACCCCAAAACACTAGAACACAGACTGAATGCCAGTAGCGCAGAGCTTGCTCATGTGCAGTGGATAAGGTGGATATTCTCTTACGAGTGTTGCAGCATGTTGGAGCACAGAGCTGGGTCCACTTTTTGCCAGCAGCCGAGGTGAGCTGCTGCCTTGTGCAATAAATCGCAGTACCGTGCAGGCAAGAGGTGCTGGGTGAGGATCACAGAGGTGCTGAGGGAAACTTGGAGAAACAGTTCACATGACCACCGCTTGTCATAATATTGAGTGCTCTGTGCAAAAAAAACAATGGAGAATATTTAAGCTAAAGACGTTTAAGTATGAAAACAGACAGGGAGAAAAAGGAAGCACAGAGCAAAGCCAGAAACAGTTGAAAAAAAATATAATAAAGAAGAATAATGCCACTAAAGTGAAAGAATGTCTGTAGAAGGCAAACAATGCGCAGGACACATGATTAAATGTGTGTATGCAGTGCCGTAGGTATCCAGTTGATAGATAGACAGTGTCTAGTTAGACAGTCAATAGATAGACACCATATGTTAGACAGACATTAGGTCGACAGGGTCAAAAGGTCGACATGAAAAAGGTCGACATGAAAATGGTCTACATAAAAAAGATAGACAAATGATTTTTTTTTAAATGTAACATGTTTTTGGACTATTTCATACCTTCTCTATCCATGTCAGCATAGAGTTGGTTATAAACCTTGTGGTGAGCGCAGCGAGCCACCGAGCCCAAAGCGTGGCGAGCGCAGCGAGCCCCACAAGGGTATGCCTTTCTACAATTGGGGGTCCCAGATGACAAAACTATCCACACAAACCACAAAAATGCAAAAAACATGGTGTCTACCTTTTTTTATGTCGACCTTTTGACCATGTCGACCTTTTGACCATGTCGACCTTTCATACTGTCTACCTTTTTCCCCTGTCGACCTTTTGACCCTGCCGACCTAATGTCTGTCTAACATATGGGATGAGATTCAAATGATATATCACGCCCAATTTCCTTTCTAAAATGATCTCCATTATCGCACATATTGCGCCCATAGTAACCAGGTTTAGCTGTGTAAAGGGTTGGGTGCTTCGCTACTGCGGGGTAACGAGCTGAAATAATGATACAACATCTCTGAGGGCAGAAACAGAACAGGTGTGTAAAGGGGTGAAAAGAATTTAATCCCGCCCATGGTGTCTTTCTATTGACTGTCTACACTGTCTATCTATTATACCGCAACCAGTGCCGTAATCAGAGAAGTAAACGTTGGCAGGCTCAGATATACCCAGATGTTTATGGAGTATGACAATTCAACTTCATATTTTAAAGAAAATAAAAGGATATACCTGGGTTTAGGGAATAACATGTGCTTGTATCTATATCTATCTAATCCATTGTGGGAGGTTGATGTGCCATATGAAAACTGGTACCTTGACAAACCACACAGGCACAAAGGCCACGTAGTATGCAGAAAGCATGGAGCTGAGCAGCACCTCCCGAACACGCCAGTTGAAGTCCAGCTTCAGGTAATGCACTTCACTGCGGATTAGGTCAGGAGAGAGGCAACATGCGTGCGTGGGCAGAGGATCAGTGCTGGGCCTCCACATGTGCTGCAACACGGTCAGGTAATCCCGACCTGCCTTATCTACAGGTCCTATGTCTCCACCAACATGAGTGCCAGGAACATGGGCAAAGAGGCTAGAACGCCGGAAATCATACCCAAGGTGCAGAAAAGGGATGTACATACCAAATCTACAACAACAAAAAAAAATTTCTAAGAGATACTGCAGTACTGAACAAGAATGACAACATTACAAACATAATTCCCAGGAAGATGTAGTCAATATGCAGTACTGTGCAAAAGTTTTAGACAGGTATGGAAAATATGCTGTAAAGCAAGTGTTAATAGATTAGTTTTATCAACTAACAAAATGCAAAGTGAATGAACAGAAGGGAAAACAAGATTTTAATACCTACCGGTAAATCCTTTTTTCGTAGTCCATAAGGGATATGGGGGGAAACTAGTACGATGGGTATAGACGGAGTCCAAAGGAGCCAGCGCACTTTAAATTTCTTCAACTGGGTGTGCTGGCTCCTCCCCTCTAAGCCGCCTCCCACATGCAATTATAGGTAAAAACGTGCCCAAAGAAGAAAGGACATATGAGAGAAGGAACATGATAACAAAAGGTGGTGAGATTTACATACCAGCACACCACTAACATAGAACCACCAGCAATGGCTGGCAACAACAACAGCAACAGCTGAACAGGGAACTATAGAACAAGAACCTGCAGAAAAGTCAACGCACTGAGGCAGGCGCCCAATATCCCTTATGGACTACGAAAAAAGGATTTACCGGTAGGTATTAAAATCCTATTTTCTCTAGCATCCATAAGGGATATTGGGGGAAACTAGTATGATGGGGACGTCCCAAAGCTTCCACAACGGGCGGGATTGTGCGGAGACTGCTGCAGCACCGCCTGCTCAAACTGGGTATCCCCTTTGGCCAGGGTATCAAACTTGTAGAACTTCAAAAAGGTGTTCTTCCCCGACCAGGTAGCAGCTCGGCACAGTTGCAAGGCCGAGACGCCACGGGCAACCGCCCAGGTAGAGCCCACCGATCTTGTAGAGTGGGCCTTAAGAGACTTAGAAACAGGTAAGGCTACCGACACAAAGGCCTGTTGGATAGTAAGCCTAAACCAACGAGCAATGGACTGCTTTGAAGCAGGGCAACCCTTTTTCTGCGCATCATAGAGCACATACAAGGAATCCGTTTTTCTGACACGAGCCGTGCGCTTGATATAGATCCTCAAGGCACGCACAGCATCCAATGCCTCTGGAGGAGCAGAAGCGTCAGAACTTGACAGAATTACAATAGGTTGATTCAGGTGAAACGCAGAGACAACCTTCGGCAGGAATTGCTGTCTAGTCCGGAGCTCCGCTCTGTCCTCTTAAAAGACAAAGTATGGACTTTTACACGATAAGGCCCCCAATTCCATGACATGTCGAGCAAAAGCCAGGGCCAGTAACATAATCGTCTTCTACAGTCATCAGAGGTACAAACCAGGAGGACTGTAAAAATTCTACATCCAAATCCCAGGGTGCCGTAGGCGGCACAAAAGGAGGTTGTATGTGGAGTACCCCTTGCAAGAAGGTCTGAACTTCTGGCAACACTGCCAATTTCTTCTGAAAGAAAATTGAGAGAGCTGAAATCTGGACCTTAATGGAACCCAGACGTAAGCCCTTATCCACATCATCCTGCAGGAAACTAAAGAAACGACCCAAGTGAAACTCTGCAGGCAGATACATGCATTCATCGCACCAAGAGACATATCTCCTCCAGATATGATGATAGTGTTTTGACATCACAGGTTTCCTGGCCTGAACTATGGTAGCAATAACCTTCTTGGAAAGGCCCTTGTGAGCTAGGATGTTCCGCTCAACCTCCATGAAGTCGCCGTAAGTCCGGGTAGACAAACGGTCCTTGTTGAAGAAGATCTCTTCTGAGTGGTAGAGGCCAAGGGTCTTCGACGGACATGTCCAGAAGATCCACGTACCACGCCCTCCGAGACCAATCCGGGGCAATCAGAATTGCCTGGACACCTTGATTCCCGATTTGCTTTAGCACCCTTGGGAGCAATGGGATCCGAGGAAACCGGTAGACTAGTCGGAACGGCCAAGGCGACACCAGTGCGTCCACTGCCCTCGCCTTAGGGTCCCTGGTTCATGAGCAATACCAGGGAAATTTGGCTTCTTGTGGAGACGAGAAGCCATCATGTCTATTTGTGGGCAACCCCACCGTTCGATGATCTGCTGGAACATCAGATGGTGGAGCCCCCACTCCTCCGGGTGGAGATCGTGACGACGCATGAAGCCCGCCAACCAGTTGTGCACACCCGGAATAAAGATTGCCGACATTAGTATTATTATTATCCTTTATTTATATGGCGCCACAAGGGTTCCGCAGCGCCCAATTACAGAGTACATATGCACATAATCAAAACAGGAAAACAGCAACTTACAGTTGACAACAATATAGGACAAGTACTGGGTAAATAAACATAGCTACATCAGCAGATGACACTGGACTAAGTATCAGGTGGCAGAAGACTGCTGGATTTGGTGCAGTTGAAGATTATTAAAGTAAGAAAAAGGATAAGCACATGAGGGAAGAGGGCCCTGCTCATGAGAGCTTACATTCTAAAGGGGAGGGGTAGACAGACAGGGGTGACACAGATCGGGTACATAGAGAGCGTGGAACAGAGGGTTAGGATGAGATTTGCCTAGGTTTGGTGAAGAAGTGGGTCTTGAGAGCCCGTTTGAAGTTTTGCAGAGAGGAGAATCTGAGGGGGAGAGGTAGAGAATTCCAGAGAAATGGAGCAGCACGTGAAAAATCTTGGAGGTAGGAGTGGGAGCAGGTAATCAGTATGCAGGAGAGTCGGCATGCATTAGCAGAGCGAAGAGGATGGGTGTGAGTGTAAAGGGAGATAAGGTCAGAGATGTAGATGGAATAGGAGTGGATGAGGGCTTTGTAAGTGAGTGTGAGAAGCTTGAAATGGATTCTGAAAGGGAAGGGGAGCCAGTGAAGGTCTTGTAAGAGAGGAGAGGTGGACGCAGTGCGTTTGGTGAGGAAAATGAGCAGGGCAGCAGCACTGAGGATAGATTGGAGTGGAGAGAGGTAATTGTCAGGAATGCCAGTCAGGAGGAGATTACAGTAGTCCAGTCTGGAGATGACCAGTGAGTGGATAAGAGTCTTACATGACATGGCTCTTGCATTTCTTTCCATCCAGAGGAGTATCTTTAACACCTCTCGTATGCAGGCTCTGCTTTTTGTCCCTCCTTGTCGACTGATATACACCACCGCCGTGGCGTTGTCAGACTGTACCTGGATTGCGTGATCCTTGAGCAGAGGAGAAGCTTGAAGCAGAGCATTGTAGATCGCCCAAAGTTCCAGAATGTTGAGTGGAAGGAGGCTTTCGTGGGCTGACCACCTGCCCTGGAACTGCGCCCCTCGGGTGACAGCTACCCATCCTCTCAGCCTCGCATACGTCGTGAGGAGGGTCTAATCCTGAATCCCGAAACTCCGACGTTTCAGGAGATTGGAGGACTGTAGACACCACAGGAGGGAAATCCTGGCCTGAGGTGACAGCTGAATTATCCAGTGCATCTGTAGATGTAAGCTGGACCACTTGCTCAGGAGATCCAACTGAAACGTTTTGGCATGGAACCTCCCGTACCGGATCGCCTCGTATGAGGAAACCATCTTTCCTAACAATCTTATGCAAAGATGTATGGACACTCGAGTAGGTAGGAGCACCATGCGGACCATCTCCTGAACTGTTTTTGCCTTGTTCTCTCGTAGAAACACCTTCTGGGCCACAGTATCCAGCAACATCCCCAGGAACAGGAGCCTCTGAGTTGGCTCCACGTGGGACTTCTGTAAGTTGAGTATCCACCCATGGTCTAACAGAAGATGGATGGTGCGGTCGATATGGAGCAACAAAAGCTCCCTGGATCTTGCCTTTATCAGAAGATCGTCCAGATAAGGGACCACATTGACCTCCTGGACCCGGAGTTGAAGCATCATCTCCGCCATCACCTTCATGAATACCCTCGGGGCTCTAGACAGGTCGAAGGGCAGTGCCTGGAATTGGAAGTGATCGTCCAGCAGGGCAAACCACAGATACGCCTGATGAGATGGCCAAATCGGAATATGGATATAGGCGTCCTTGATATCCAAGGAGACCATAAATTCCTGTACTTCCAGGCCCGCAATCCCTGCTCGCAGGGATTCCATTTTGAACCTGAACACCCTCAAATAAGGATTCAAGGATTTCAGATTCAGAATGGGTCTGACCGAACCGTCTGGCTTCGGCACCACACACAGGTTTGAGTAAAACCCCTTGCTGCGTTGCGGTAGTGAAACTGGAACAATGACGTGGGACTGGACCAACTTTTGGAAAGCCTGTTGCAACGTGACTTGCATAGCCTCCAAAGCTGGTAAGCCTGATTTGAAAAATCGTTGGGGGGAGTGGGGGGAAGAGGAGTACTGTTGAACTCCAGCTTGTAGCCCTGAGAAACTAGCCCTCTGACCCAGGTATCCTGGCAGGAAGTGTCCCAGACGTGGCTGAAATGACAAAGTTGAGCGCCCACTTCGTCATGCTGAGACCTTAGTGGAAGCAGAACCAGTGGACTGTTCCTAAGAACTGGTGCTTGCAGGTTTTCTGGACTTACCTCTGGTGCCTCTAGCTGTGTTGGAGGCACCTCTGGCCTTAGATCGAAATCTGTGAGATCGAAAAAGGACTGGACAGACGGCCCTGGATAGGAGCGTCTCGCCGACGGGGCCCCAGAGGGGAGAAGTGTGGATTTTCCAGCTGTAACTTTGGAAATTCAGGTATCCAATTCAACCCCAAAATGCCATTCCCCAGAAAAGGGGAAGGATTCCACACTACGTTTGGATTCTGCGTCCGCAATCCACTGACGCAATCACAAGGTCCTGCGCGCCGACACTGCCATGGCAGAAGTCTGACCATTAATGTTCCCCATCTCCTTGAGGGAATCACAGAGGACACGGGTAGTGTCCTGAATGTGCTTCAGGAGGGTTACCATGGTAACCAAGGGTATATCTCCCGAGAGGCCCCCCTGAATTTGAGTGGCCCAGGAATGAATGGCATGGGTCATCCAGCAACAATGACCGGTTTTTGTGATATACCGGCTGTTGTGTATATAGACTTTAGTGTAGTCTCTATCTTCCTATCCCCAGGATCCCTCATGGTAAAGGAGCCCGAAGCATACAGCACCTCCATTTTTGAAAGGCGAGAGACGGAGACATTCACTCCAGGGGGTTCCTCCCAAAATGTTCTACTTTCAGCAGCAAATGGGAAAGTGCACAAAAACTTTTTGGACACTTGGAATCTTTTGTCTGGATTTTTCCAGGTCTGTATGAATAAGTCATCTACCTCTGTAGAGTCAGGGAAAGTGACATTAGGTTTGTTCTGTACAAAGATCAACGACTGCTGTGACGCAGCATCCTCTAGAGGGAGCTTTAACACGTCCCGTATAGCCAGAATTAGGGGTTCAATACCCTGAGTAGAATCAGGATCCCCATTAACGGGATCCAAGTCATCCCCATCCTCCTGTATCAGATAGTAGAGCAGGTAACCCACACTTCTGTGGTCCTGAATGAGAGGACCGGGATTTTGCTTCATCTGCCCTAGCAGCTAAATCTGCAACAGCTTGTTGTAGTACCTGAGTCTTCTGTGCATTAGCAGTGAGCTGGGATGACGTATCAGACATCATAGTCTTAAGAGACCTTAACCAGTGCGGCTCTGGACCCTCTTCCCCAGCCCCTTCACTGATTTGTGAAGATTGACTGTATTGTTCACATGAAACAGAATCAGTAGATAATGGAGAGAATCTGGTGTGGCATACACTGCACAGCTTGTGTTTACCAATGTTTCACAGTAAACACAATAACATACACACAGACAGTTATAAAGCAAGCCTGCCCTACTGTATGTGAGAGGAGACACAGATGAGAGTGACAACAGTACACCCCAGCTGTACAGCCCCAGTGAGGCTGTCAGCTCCCTAAAATACAGTAAACACTAACAATTTTAGTCCTAAACAGGATCAGGATAGTGTACACAAGCGGCTCTCCACTTTTGCTACACCCTGTATCAGATATCCAGTGTGACTGAGGAGTCAGGAAGCGCTGTGTGCGCTGTATATAGCTGCAGTAAGCAGAGGAAGGCGCCAAAATGCCTCAGGTCCCGCCCTGAGGTAGCTCCACCCCCTCCAACGGCGCCGGAGTTACACACACACACACATAAAAAAAATATATATATATATAATAAGATTTTACTTACCGATAAATCTATTTCTCGTAGTCCGTAGTGGATGCTGGGGACTCCGTCAGGACCATGGGGAATAGCGGCTCCGCAGGAGACAGGGCACAAAAGTAAAAGCTTTAGGATCAGGTGGTGTGCCCCCTCTCCTCCCCCTATGACCCTCCTCCAAGCCTCAGTTAGGATACTGTGCCCGGACGAGCGTACACAATAAGGAAGGATTTTGAATCCCGGGTAAGACTCCTACCAGCCACACCAATCACACTGTACAACCTGTGATCTGAACCCAGTTAACAGCATGATAACAGCGGAGCCTCTGAAAAGATGGCTCACAACAATAACAACCCGATTTTTGTAACAATAACTATGTACAAGTATTGCAGACAATCCGCACTTGGGATGGGCGCCCAGCATCCACTACGGACTACGAGAAATAGATTTATCGGTAAGTAAAATCTTATTTTCTCTGACGTCCTAGTGGATGCTGGGGACTCCGTCAGGACCATGGGGATTATACCAAAGCTCCCAAACGGGCGGGAGAGTGCGGATGACTCTGCAGCACCGAATGAGAGAACTCCAGGTCCTCTTTAGCCAGGGTATCAAATTTGTAGAATTTTACAAACGTGTTCTCCCCCGACCACGTAGCTGCTCGGCAGAGTTGTAATGCCGAGACCCCTTGGGCAGCCGCCCAGGATGAGCCCACCTTCCTTGTGGAATGGGCCTTGACAGATTTAGGCTGTGGCAGGCCTGCCACAGAATGTGCAAGTTGAAATGTGCTACAAATCCAACGAGCAATCGTCTGCTTAGAAGCAAGAGCACCCAGTTTGTTGGGTGCATACAGGATAACAGCGAGTCAGTTTTCCTGACTCCAGCCGTCCTGGAAACCTATATTTTCAGGGCCCTGACAACATCTAGCAACTTGGAGTCCTCCAAGTCCCTAGTAGCCGCAGGTACCACAATAAGCTGGTTCAGGTGAAACGCTGACACCACCTTAGGAAGAAACTGGGGACGAGTCCGCAGTTCTGCCCTGTCCGAATGGACAATCAGATATGGCTTTTGTGAGACAAAGCCGCCAATTCTGACACTCGCCTGGCCGAGGCCAGGGCCAACAGCATGGTCACTTTCCATGTGAGATATTTCAAATCCACAGATTTGAGCGGTTTAAAATGTGATTTGAGGAATCCCAGAACTACGTTGAGATCCCACAGTGCCACTGGAGGCACAAAAAGGGGGTTGTATATGCAATACTCCCTTGACAAACTTCTGGACTTCAGGAACTGAAGCCAATTCTTTCTGGAAGAAAATTTACAGGGCCGAAATTTGAACCTTAATGGACCCCAATTTGAGGCCCATAGACACTCCTGTTTGCAGGAAATGCAGGAATCGACCGAGTTGAAATTTCTTCGTGGGGCCTTCCTGGCCTCACACCACGCAACATATTTTCGCCACATGTGGTGATAATGTTTTGCGGTCACCTCCTTCCTGGCTTTGACAAGGGTAGGAATGACCTCTTCCGGAATGCCTTTTTCCCTTAGGATCTGGCGTTCCACCGCCATGCCGTCAAACGCAGCCGCGGTAAGTCTTGGAACAGACCTGGTACTTGCTGAAGCAAGTCCCTTCTTAGCGGCAGAGGCCATGAGTCCTCTGTGAGCATTTCTTGAAGTTCCGGGTGCCACGTCCTTCTTGGCCAATCCGGAGCCACGAGTATAGTTCTTACTCCTCTACGTCTTATAATTCTCAGTACCTTGGTTATGAGAAGCAGAGGAGGGAACACATACACCGACTGGTACACCCACAGTGTTACCAGAACGTCCACAGATATTGCTTGAGGGTCTCTTGACCTGGCGCAATACCTGTCCAGTTTTTTGTTCAGGCGGGACGCCATCATGTCCACCTTTGGTCTTTCCCAACGGTTCACAATCATGTGGAATACTTCCCGATGAAGTCCCCACTCTCCCGGGTGGAGGTCGTGCCTGCTGAGGAAGTCTGCTTCCCAGTTGTCCACTCCCGGAATGAACACTGCTGACAGTGCTATCACATGATTTTTCGCCCAGCGAAGAATCCTTGCAGTTTCTGCCATTGCCCTCCTGCTTCTTGTGCCGCCCTGTCTGTTTACGTGGGCGACTGCCGTGATGTTGTCCCACTGGATCAATACCGGCTGACCTTGAAGCAGAGGTCTTCCTAAGCTTAGGACATTGTAAATTGCCCTTAGCTCCAGTATATTTATGTGGAGAGAAGTCTCCAGACTTGATCACACTCCCTGGAAATTTTTTCCCTGTGTGACTGCTCCCCAGCCTCTCAGGCTGGCATCCGTGGTCACCAGGACCCAGTCCTGAATGCAGAGTCTGCGGCCCTTTAGTAGATGAGCACTCTGCAGCCACCGCAGAAGAAACACCCTTGTCCTTGGAGACAGGGTTATCCGCTGATGCATCTGAAGATGCGATCCGGACCATTTTTCCAGCAGATCCCACTGAAAAGTTCTTGCGTGAAATCTACCGAATGGAATCGCTTCGTAAGAAGCCACCATTTTTCACAGGACCCTTGTGCAATGATGCACTGACACTTTTCCTGGTTTTAGGAGGTTCCTGACTAGCTCGGATAACTCCCTGGCTTTCTTCTCCGGGAGAAACACCTTTTTCTGGACTGTGTCCAGAATCATCCCTAGGAACAGCAGACGTGTCGTCGGAAACAGCTGCGGTTTTGGAATATTTAGAATCCACCCGTGCTGTCGTAGAACTACTTGAGATAGTGCTACTCCGACCTCCAACTGTTCTCTGGACCTTGCCCCTATCAGGAGATCGTCCATTTTCTTTGAAGAAGAATCATCATTTCGGCCATTACCTTGGTAAGGACCCGGGGTGCCGTGGACAATCCAACCGGCAGCGTCTGAAACTGATAGTGACAGTTCTGTACCACGAACCTGAGGTACCCTTGGTGAGAAGGGCAAATTGGGACATGGAGGTAAGCATCCCTGATGTCCCGGGACACCATATAGTCCCCTTCTTCCTGGTTCGCTATCACTGCTCTGAGTGACTCCATCTTGATTTGAACCTTTGTATGTAAGTGTTCAACTATTTCAGATTTAGAATAGGTCTCACCGAGCCGTCTGGCTTCAGTACCACAATATAGTGTGGAATAATACCCCTTTCCTTGTTGTAGGAGGGGTACTTTGATTATCACCTGCTGGGAATACAGCTTGTGAATTGTTTCCACTACTGCCTCCCTGTCGGAGGGAGACGTTGGTAAAGCAGACTTCAGGAACCTGCGAGGGGGAGACGTCTCGAATTTCCAATCTGTACCCCTGGGATACTACTTGTAGGATCCAGGGGTCCACTTGCGAGTGAGCCCACTGCGTGCTGAAACTCTTGAGACGACCCCCCCCACCGCACCTGAGTCCGCTTGTACGGCCCCAGCGTCATGCTGAGGACTTGGCAGAAGCGGTGGAGGGCTTCTGTTTCTGGGAATGGGCTGCCTGCTGCAGTCTTCTTCCCTTTCCTCTATCCCATGGCAGATATGACTGGCCTTTTGCCCGCTTGCCCTTATGGGGACGAAAGGACTGAGGCTGAAAAGACGTTGTCTTTTTCTCCTTTATACGGCAATACTTCCATGTGCCGTTTGGAATCTGCATCACCTGACCACTGTCGTGTCCATAAACAACTTCTGGCAGATATGGACATCGCACTTACTCTTTATGCCAGAGTGCAAATATCCCTCTGTGCATCTCGCATATATAGAAATGCATCCTTTAAATGCTCTATAGTCAATAAAATACTGTCCCTGTCAAGGGTATCAATATTTTCAGTCAGGGAATCCGACCAAGCCACCCCAGCGCTGCACATCCAGGCTGAGGCGATCGCTGGTCGCAGTATAACACCGGTATGTGTGTATATACCTTTTAAGATATTTTCCAGCCTTCTATCAGCTGGTTCCTTGAGAGCGGCCGTATCAGGAGACGGTAACGCCACTTGTTTTGATAAGCGTGTGAGCGCCTTATCCACCCTAAGGGGTGTTTCCCAACGCGCCCTAACTTCTGGCGGGAAAGGGTATACCGCCAATAATTTTCTATCGGGGGAAACCCACGCATCATCACACACTTCATTTAATTTATCTGATTCAGGAAAAACTACAGGTAGTTTTTTCACACTCCACATAATACCCTTTTTTGTGGTACTTGTAGTATCAGAAATATGTAACACCTCCTTCATTGCCCTTAACAAGTAACGTGTGGCCCTAAAGGAAAATACGTTTGTTTCTTCACCGTCGACACTGGAGTCAGTGTCCGTGTCTGTGTCGACCGACTGAGGTAAAAGGACGTTTTAACGCCCCTGACGGTGTTTGAGACGCCTGGACAGGTACTAATTGGTTTGCCGGCCGTCTCATGTCGTCAACCGACCTTGCAGCGTGTTGACATTATCACGTAATTCCTTAAATAAGCCATCCATTCCGGTGTCGACTCCCTAGAGAGTGACATCACCATTACAGGCAATTGCTCCGCCTCCTCACCAACATCGTCCTCATACATGTCGACACACACGTACCGACACACAGCACACACACAGGGAATGCTCTGATAGAGGACAGGACCCCACTAGCCCTTTGGGGAGACAGAGGGAGAGTTTGCCAGCACACACCAAAAACGCTATAATTATACAGGGACAACCTTTATATAAGTGTTTTTCCCTTATAGCATTTTAATATATATAGTCATATCGCCAAATAAGTGCCCCCCCTCTCTGTTTTAACCCTGTTTCTGTAGTGCAGTGCAGGGGAGAGCCTGGGAGCCTTCCCACCAGCATTTCTGTGAGGGAAAATGGCGCTGTGTGCTGAGGAGAATAGGCCCCGCCCCCTTTTTGGCGGGCTTCTTCTCCCGGTTTTCTGAGACCTGGCAGGGGTTAAATACATCCATATAGCCCCCAGGGGCTATATGTGATGTATTTTTAGCCAGAATAAGGTACTATCATTGCTGCCCAGGGCGCCCCCCCCAGCACCCTGCACCCCCAGTGACCGCTGCTATGAAGTGTGCTGACAACAATGGCGCACAGCTGCAGTGCTGTGCGCTACCTTATGAAGACTGAAAAGTCTTCTGCCGCCGGTTTCTGGACCTCTTCACTTTTCGGCATCTGCAAGGGGGTCGGCGGCGCGGCTCCGGGACGAACCCCAGGGTGAGACCTGTGTTCCGACTCCCTCTGGAGCTAATGGTGTCCAGTAGCCTAAGAAGCCAATCCATCCTGCACGCAGGTGAGTTCACTTCTCTCCCCTAAGTCCCTCGATGCAGTGAGCCTGTTGCCAGCAGGACTCACTGAAAATAAAAAACCTAACAAAACTTTTACTCTAAGCAGCTCTTTAGGAGAGCCACCTAGATTGCACCCTTCTCGGCCGGGCACAAAAATCTAACTGAGGCTTGGAGGAGGGTCATAGGGGGAGGAGCCAGTGCACACCACCTGATCCTAAAGCTTTTACTTTTGTGCCCTGTCTCCTGCGGAGCCGCTATTCCCCATGGTCCTGACGGAGTCCCCAGCATCCACTAGGACGTCAGAGAAATATATTTTATACTGGCAAAGTCTCCTAGTTAGCTTAAAACATCACACAAATGCTAGTCAAGCCTTTTGTGGCAGTTCTACACAGGGGATCTTAGCGGACGCCCCCCGGGAGGGTCCCCGTACGCCGCGTCCGTGGTCAGCCGCACTTTGAACCAGGGGACCCCCTAGCGAGGCCCCCGGTTTGTACTCACCATCGATGTCACCTTCAGGCAGCGTTAGGGGTGTGCGGTGTGCTGCGGCTTTGACAGCCAAGGTGCAGAGCACCGCTGAACAACAACCCCTCAGGACGGTGGTCCTGCAGCGGGAAAGCGGCTCTGTACCTCGTAAGGCCGGTGACCGCCCCCCCCCCTAACTCCCACGGTGCAGGTATGCTGTTGCCTAGACAGCATACTGAAAATAATAAAAGTTTAAAAGAAAATGAAGAAACTCTCTGGAGCTGCATAGATGTGAATCCTCAACTGAGGGCACTCTTTTATAAACTGCCTGTGGGAGGGGGCATAGAGGGGAGGAGCCAGCACACCCAGCTGAAGAAATTTAAAGTGCACTGGCTCCTTTGGACCCCGTCTATACCCCATCGTACTAGTTTCCCCCAATATCCCTTATGGATGCTAGAGAAATCTAAATCAAATATATATTTGGTATGATCACCCTTTGCCTTCAAAATAGGATTTTGGTTACCTACCGGTAAATCCTTTTCTCGTCCGTAGAGCATGCTGGGGTCCACATTAGTACCATGGTGTATAGACGGGTCCACCAGGAGCCATTGGCACTTTAAGAGTTTGAGAGTGTGGGCTGGCTCCTCTCTCTATGCCCCTCTTACCAGACTCAGTTTAGAAACTGTGCCCGAGGAGACGGACATCTTCGAGAGAAGGATTTAACACAGATAGTCGCGCGATTCATACCAGCTCACACATACAAGGCACATCAAGCTAACTAGCTTGAAAAACATAGCAACTGCTGAAACATTACTTACCAAGTAACAATGCAGTACTTAACTAAAAACAAAGTTGTACTGAACCAGATAACGGTTGCAGGAAAACTAAGCGCTGGGCGGGCGCCCAGCATCCTCTACGGACTACGAGAAAAGGATTTACCGGTAGGTAACCAAAATCCTATTTTCTCTTACGTCCTAGAGGATGCTGGGATCCACATTAGTACCATGGGAATGTACCAAAGCTCCCAGAACGGGAGGGAGTGCGCGGAGGCTCCTGCAGAACTGATTGGCCTCTGATGATCTGAAGTTCACTCAAAGTGTCGAACTTGTAAAACTTTGCAAACATGTTCGACACAGACCAAGATGCAGCTCGCCAAAGTTGCACTGCCAAGACACCCCGGGCAGCCGCCCAGGAAGACCCCACCTTATGAGTAGAGTGGGCCTTGACAGACGTAGGACGCGGCAATCCTGCCGTAGAATACGCATTCTGGATAGTGAACCTGATCCAGTGAGAGATCGTCTGCTTCAAAGCAGGACACCAAATTTTCTTGGGATCATACAGGACAAACAGAGTCAGATTTCCTGTGACGAGCAGTCCTCTTCACATAGATTTCCAGAGCCCTTACAACATCCAAGGACTTTGATGAAATTGAGGAGTCAGTAGCCACTGGCACCACAATAGGTTGGTTGATATGAAATGCTGACACAACCTTCGGAAGAAACTGCGGACGTGTCCGGAGCTCAGCTCTATCTTCGTGGAAGATCAAGTATGGGCTTTTACAGGACAAAGCCCCCAATTCAGACACACGTCTAGCAGAAGCTAAAGCAAACAACGTGACAGCCTTCCACGTAAGAAATTTGACCTCAACCTCCTGTAGAGGCTCGAACCAGTCAGACAGGAGGAACTGCAACACCACGTTAAGGTCCCAAGGTGCCGTAGGCGGTACAAAGGGAGGTTGGATGTGCAGAACTCCCTTCAAAAAGGTCTGAACCTCAGGGAGGGCAGCCAATTGTTTTTGGAAGAAAATGGATAGGGCCAAAATCTGGACCTTCACAGATCTCAACCTCAGGCCCATATCCACACCAGCTTGTAGGAAGAGGAGAAACCGTCCCAGTTGAAACTCCACCGTAGGAAATTTCTTGGACTCACCAAGATACATATTTTTTCCAAATCTGATGGTAATGTTTAGACGTTACTCCTTTCCTAGCCTATATCAGGGTAGGAATAACCTTGTTTGGAATGCCCTTCCGAGCTAGTATCAGGCGTTCAACCTCCATGTCGTCAAACGTAGCCGCGGTAAGTCTTAATAGGCAAACAACCCCTGCTGTAGCAGGTCCTCCCGAAGAGGAAGATGCCTCAACTCTTCTTGCAGTAGATCCAGAAGAGCCGCGTACCAAGCCCTTCTTGGCCAGTCTGGAGCAATGAGGATCGCTTGAACCCTTGTTCTCCTTATAAGCTTTAGAACTCTTGGGATGAGTGGAAGTGGAGGAAACACGTACACCGACTGGAACACCCACGGAGTCACAAGGGCGTCCACCTCCACTGCTTGCGGGTCCCTCGACCTGGAACAACACCGCCGAAGCTTCTTGTTGAGACAAGAGGCCATCATGTTGATCTGGGGTACACCCCAAAGATCTGTTACCTCCTTGAACACCTCCAGATGGATGCCCCACTCCCCTGGATGGCGATCGTGTCTGCTGAGGAAGTCCGCTTCCCAGTTGTCTACTCCCGGAATGAAGATTGCTGACAGCGCCAACGCGTGCTTTTCTGCCCAGAGGATGATTCTTGTTACCTGTGCCATGGCAGCTCTGCTCTTCGTTCCGCCCTGTCGGTCTATGTAAGCCACCGTTGTCACATTGTCCGACTGCACTTGAATGGCCCATTTCTCAGAAGATAAGCCGCTTGGAGAAGACCGTTGTAGACGGCTCTTAGTTCCATCGGCAGGCCGGCTTCCAGACTTGGCCACCTTCCTTGGAAGGTTTCATCCTTGAGTGACTGCGCCCCAGCCCCGGAGACTTGCATCCGTGATTAGAAGGATCCAGTCCTGAATCCCGAGCCTGCGGCCCTCCAGAAGGTGAGGTAATTGCAGCCACCAGAGGAGTGAAATCCTGGCCTTTGGCGACAGACGTATTCTCTGGTGCATGTGTAGATGGGATCGCGACCACTTGTCCAGGAGTTCCAGTTGGAAGGACCGAGCGCGAAACCTCCCGTACTGCCGAGCCTCGTAAGAGGCCACCATCTTCCCCAGAAGGCGAATGCACTGATGAACTGACACCCGGGCTGGCTTCAGGACATCCCAGACCATCGTTTGAATCACCAACGCTTTTTCCTCTGGGAGAAACACCCTCTGCACCTCCGTGTCGAGGATCATTCCCAGAAAGGACAACCTCCTGGTTGGTTCCAATTGTGATTTTGGAAGATTCAGGATCCAACCATGTTCCCTGAGAAGCTGGGTCGTGAGTGTTAAGGACCGTAACAGCTTCTCCTTGGACGATGCCTTCAAAAGCAGATCGTCCAGATACGGAATTATGTTCACCCCCTGTCTGCGGAGGAGAATCATCATTTCTGCCATCACCTTGGTGAATACCCTCGGTGCTGTGGAGAGCCCGAATGGGAGGGCCTGGAACTGAAAGTGACAGTCCAACAATGCAAATCGAAGATAATCTTGATGCGGCAGCCAAATCGGAATGTGAAGGTAGGTATCCTTGATATCGAGGGATACTAGGAATTCCCCCTCCTCCAGACCTGATATCACTGCCCTTAGAGACTCCATTTTGAACTTGAACTCCCTCAGAAAGGGGTTTAGTGATTTTAAGTTCAGAATGGGCCTGACCGAACCATCTGGTTTCAGTACCACGTAAAAGGTTTGAATAGCAACCTTTGTTTTGAATATGAGGTGGTACTGGTACTATAACTTGTGCCTCCACCAACTTCTGGACGGCTTCTTGCAGGACAGTCCTGTCTGCCAGCAGAGCTGGCAAGTCTGATCTGAAAAATCAGTGAGGAGGGAGATTTTGAAATTCCAGCCTGTACCCCTGGGACACAATATCTTGCACCCAGGGGTCCAGGCCGGAGGACACCCAGACATGACTGAAATGTCTGAGTCTCGCTCCCACCAGCCCCACCTCCGGGGCGTGCAGTCCACCGTCATGCGGAGGACTTTGGTGTACCTGAAGTAGGTTTCTGTTCCTGGGAACCTGAAGCCGCAGGTTTCTTGAACTTGGGCCGACCTCCCCGAGAGAAGGTGTTGGACGGCTTGGCCTTTCTGGGTTTGTTAGACCGAAAGGGCTGTAATGTAACTGAAGAAAAGGGTTTCTTCGGAGCAGGTGTAGCTGGGGGAAGAAAATAAGAATTTACTTACCGATAATTCTATTTCTCGGAGTCCGTAGTGGATGCTGGGGTTCCTGAAAGGACCATGGGGATAGCGGCTCCGCAGGAGACAGGGCACAAAAAGTAAAGCTTTACGATCAGGTGGTGTGTACTGGCTCCTCCCCCTATGACCCTCCTCCAAGCCTCAGTTAGGTACTGTGCCCGGACGAGCGTACACAATAAGGAAGGATTTATGAATCCCGGGTAAGACTCATACCAGCCACACCAATCACACCGTACAACCTGTGATCTAAACCCAGTTAACAGTATGATAACAGCGGAGCCTCTGAAAAGATGGCTCACAACAATAATAACCCGATTTTTGTAACTATGTACAAGTAATGCAGATAATCCGCACTTGGGATGGGCGCCCAGCATCCACTACGGACTCCGAGAAATAGAATTATCGGTAAGTAAATTCTTATTTTCTCTATCGTCCTAGTGGATGCTGGGGTTCCTGAAAGGACCATGGGGATTATACCAAAGCTCCCAAACGGGCGGGAGAGTGCGGATGACTCTGCAGCACCGAATGAGAGAACTCCAGGTCCTCCTTAGCCAGGGTATCAAATTTGTAGAATTTTACAAACGTGTTCTCCCCCGACCACGTAGCCGCTCGGCAGAGTTGTAATGCCGAGACCCCTCGGGCAGCCGCCCAAGAAGAACCCACCTTCCTTGTGGAGTGGGCTTTTACCGATTTTGGCTGTGGCAGGCCTGCCACAGAATGTGCAAGCTGAATCGTACTACAAATCCAGCGAGCAATAGTCTGCTTAGACGCAGGAGCGCCCAACTTGTTGGGAGCATATAGTATAAACAGCGAGTCAGATTTCCTGACTCCAGCTGTCCTTGAAATGTATATTTTTAAAGCTCTGACAACGTCCAACAACTTGGAGTCCTCCAAGTCGCTTGTAGCCGCAGGCACTACAATAGGTTGGTTCAGATGAAATGCTGACACCACCTTAGGGAGAAAATGCGGACGAGTCCGCAGTTCTGCCCTGTCCGAATGGAAAATCAGATATGGGCTTTTGTAAGATAAAGCTGCCAGTTCTGACACTCTCCTGGCCGAAGCCAGGGCTAGTAGCATGGTCACTTTCCATGTGAGATATTTAAAATCCACAGTTTTTAGTGGTTCAAACCAATGAGATTTGAGAAAGTCCAAAACAACATTGAGATCCCACGGTGCCACTGGAGGCACCACAGGGGGCTGTATATGCAGCACTCCCTTAACAAAAATCTGGACTTCAGGAACTGAAGCCAATTCTTTTTGGAAGAAAATCGACAGGGCCGAAATTTGAACCTTAATAGATCCCAATTTGAGACCCATAGACAATCCTGATTGCAGGAAATGTAGGAATCGACCCAGTTGAAATTCCTCCGTCGGAGCACTCCGATCCTCGCACCACGCAACATATTTTCGCCAAATGCGGTGATAATGTTGCGCGGTTACTTCCTTCCTTGCTTTAATCAAAGTAGGAATGACTTCTTCCGGCATGCCTTTTTCCTTTAGGATCCGGCGTTCAACCGCCATGCCGTCAAACGCAGCCGCGGTAAGTCTTGAAACAGACAGGGACCCTGCTGAAGCCAGTCCCTTCTCAGAGGTAGAGGCCACGGATCTTCCGTGATCATCTCTTGAAGTTCCGGGTACCAAGTCCTTCTTGGCCAATCCGGAACCACTAGTATCGTTCTTACGCCTCTTTGCCGTATAATTCTCAATACTTTTGGTATGAGAGGCAGAGGAGGAAACACATACACCGACTGGTACACCCAAGGCGTTACCAGCGCGTCCACAGCTATTGCCTGCGGATCTCTTGACCTGGCGCAATACCTGTCCAGTTTTTTGTTGAGGCGAGACGCCATCATGTCCACCATTGGTCTTTCCCAACGGGTTACCAGCATGTGGAAAACTTCTGGATGAAGTCCCCACTCTCCCGGGTGAAGATCGTGTCTGCTGAGGAAGTCTGCTTCCCAGTTGTCCACTCCCGGGATGAACACTGCTGACAGTGCTATCACATGATTCTCTGCCCAGCGAAGAATCCTTGCAGCTTCTGCCATTGCACTCCTGCTTCTTGTGCCGCCCTGTCTGTTCACATGGGCGACTGCCGTGATGTTGTCCGACTGGATCAACACCGGTTTTCCTTGAAGCAGAGGTTCTGCCTGGCTTAGAGCATTGTAGATTGCTCTTAGTTCCAGAATGTTTATGTGAAGAGACGTTTCCAGGCTCGACCACACGCCCTGGAAGTTTCTTCCTTGTGTGACTGCTCCCCAGCCTCTCAGGCTGGCGTCCGTGGTCACCAGGATCCAATCCTGTATGCCGAATCTGCGGCCCTCCAATAGATGAGCACTCTGCAACCACCACAGAAGAGATACCCTTGTCCTTGGAGACAGGGTTATCCGCTGGTGCATCTGAAGATGCGACCCTGACCATTTGTCCAACAGATCCCTCTGGAAAATTCTTGCGTGGAATCTGCCGAATGGAATTGCTTCGTAAGAAGCCACCATTTTTCCCAGGACTCTTGTGCATTGATGTACAGACACCTTTCCTGGTTTTAGGAGGTTCCTGACAAGCTCGGATAACTCCTTGGCTTTTTCCTCCGGGAGAAAAACCTTTTTCTGAACAGTGTCCAGAATCATCCCTAGGAACAGCAGACGTGTTGTCGGAATTAACTGGGATTTTGGAATATTCAGAATCCACCCGTGCTGTTTTAGCACTTCTTGAGACAGTGCTAATCCCATCTCTAGCTGTTCTCTGGACCTTGCCCTTATTAGGAGATCGTCCAAGTATGGGATAATTAATACGCCTTTTCTTCGAAGAAGAATCATCATCTCGGCCATTACCTTGGTAAAGACCCGAGGTGCCGTGGACAATCCGAACGGCAGCGTCTGAAACTGATCGTGACAGTTCTGTACGACGAACCTGAGGTACCCCTGGTGTGAGGGGTAAATTGGAACGTGGAGATACGCATCCTTGATGTCCAAGGATACCATAAAGTCCCCTTCTTCCAGGTTCGCTATCACTGCTCTGAGTGACTCCATCTTGAACTTGAACTTCTTTATGTACAGGTTCAAGGATTTCAGATTTAGAATAGGTCTTACCGAGCCATCCGGCTTCGGTACCACAAATAGAGTGGAATAATACCCCTTTCCTTGTTGTAAAAGGGGTACCTTGACTATCACCTGCTGAGAGTACAGCTTGTGAATGGCTTCCAAGACCGTCACCCTGTCGGAGGGGGACGTTGGTAAAGCAGACTTCAGGAAACGGCGAGGTGGATCCGTCTCTAGTTCCAACCTGTACCCCTGAGATATTATCTGCAGGATCCAGGGATCTACCTGCGAGTGAGCCCACTGCGCGCTGAAATTCTTGAGACGACCCCCCACCGCCCCCGAGTCCGCTTGAGAAGCCCCAGCGTCATGCTGAGGCTTTTGTAGAAGCGGGGGAGGGCTTCTGTTCCTGGGAAGGAGCTGCCTGTTGCTGTCTCTTCCCCCTTCCTCTGCCTCGTGGCAGATATGAATATCCCTTTGCTCTCTTGTTTTTAAAGGAACGAAAGGGCTGCGGTTGAAAAGTCGGTGTCTTTTTCTGTTGGGGAGTGACTTGAGGTAAAAAGGTGGATTTCCCGGCTGTAGCCGTGGCCACCAAATCCGATAGACCGACACCAAATAACTCCTCCCCTTTATACGGCAAAACTTCCATATGCCGTTTTGAGTCCGCATCGCCTGACCACTGTCGCGTCCATAAACTTCTTCTGGCCGAAATGGACATAGCACTTACCCGTGATGCCAGTGTGCAGATATCCCTCTGTGCATCACGCATATAAAGAAATGCATCCTTTATTTGCTCTAAAGACAGTAAAACATTGTCCCTATCCAGGGTATCAATATTTTCAATCAGGGACTCTGACCAAGCTACCCCAGCACTGCACATCCAGGCTGTCGCTATAGCTGGTCGTAGTATAACACCTGTATGTGTGTATATACTTTTTTGGATATTTTCCATCCTCCTATCTGCTGGATCTTTAAGTGCGGCCGTCTCAGGAGAGGGTAACGCCACTTGTTTTGATAAGCGTGTGAGCGCCTTGTCCACCCTAGGAGGTGTTTCCCAGCGCGCCCTAACCTCTGGCGGGAAAGGGTATAAAGCCAATAACTTCTTTGAAATTAGCATTTTTTTTTTATCGGGGGCAACCCACGCTTCATCACACACCTCATTTAATTCATCTGATTCAGGAAAAACTATAGGTAGTTTTTTCACACCCCACATGATACCCTGTTTTGTGGTACCTGTAGTATCAGCAATATGTAACGCCTCCTTCATTGCCAAAATCATATAACGTGTGGCCCTACTAGAAAATACGGTTGATTCGTCACCGTCGCCACTGGAATCAGTGCCTGTGTCTGGGTCTGTGTCGACCGACTGAGGCAAAGGGCGTTTTACAGCCCCTGACGGTGTTTGAGGCGCCTGGACAGGCACTAATTGATTGTCCGGCCGTCTCATGTCGTCAAACGACTGCTTTAGCGTGTTGACACTATCCCGTAATTCCATAAATAAAGGCATCCATTCTGGTGTCGACCCCCTAGGAGGTGACATCCCCATATTTGGCAATTGCTCCGCCTCCACACCAATATCGTCCTCATACATGTCGACACACACGTACCGACACACAGCAGACACACAGGGAATGCTCTTAACGAAGACAGGACCCCACTAGCCCTTTGGGGAGACAGAGGGAGAGTTTGCCAGCACACACCAAAAGCGCTATATATGACAGGGATAGCCTTATAATAAGTGCTCCCTGTATAGCTGCTTTAATAATATAGTTTTGCCACAATTTTGCCCCCCCTCTCTTGTTTTACCCTGTTTCTGTAGTGCAGTGCAGGGGAGAGCCTGGGAGCCTTCCTGACCAGCGGAGCTGTGTGAGGAAAATGGCGCTGTGTGCTGAGGAGATAGGCCCCGCCCCTTTTTCGGCGGGCTCGTCTCCCGCTCTTTAGTGGATTCTGGCAGGGGTTAAATATCTCCATATAGCCCCCGGAGGCTATATGTGAGGTATTTTTAGCCAAAAAAGGTTTTCATTTGCCTCCCAGGGCGCCCCCCTCCCAGCGCCCTGCACCCTCAGTGACTGCCGTGTGAAGTGTGCTGAGAGGAAAATGGCGCACAGCTGCAGTGCTGTGCGCTACCTTAAGAAGACTGAGGAGTCTTCTGCCGCCGATTCTGGACCTCTTCTCGTTTCAGCATCTGCAAGGGGGCCGGCGGCGAGGCTCCGGTGACCATCCAGGCTGTACCTGTGATCGTCCCTCTGGAGCTAATGTCCAGTAGCCAAGAAGCCAATCCATCCTGCACGCAGGTGAGTTCACTTCTTCTCCCCTAAGTCCCTCGTTGCAGTGATCCTGTTGCCAGCAGGACTCACTGTAAAATAAAAAACCTAAGCTAAACTTTTCTAAGCAGCTCTTTAGGAGAGCCACCTAGATTGCACCCTTCTCGGCCGGGCACAAAAATCTAACTGAGGCTTGGAGGAGGGTCATAGGGGGAGGAGCCAGTACACACCACCTGATCGTAAAGCTTTACTTTTTGTGCCCTGTCTCCTGCGGAGCCGCTATCCCCATGGTCCTTTCAGGAACCCCAGCATCCACTAGGACGATAGAGAAAAGGTGACTTACACGCTGTAGCCGTGGAGATCCACGCATCTAACGCTCCCAGAAAGAGAGCCTGACCTGTGTAGGGTAGGGTCTCCAAACTTCTCCTGGATTCCACGTCAGCAGACCACTGGCACAACCACAGTTTAATTCCTTTGACGCAAGGAAGGTTAGCGAGGCTTTCTTATTTTCAGTGAATTAAGTCTCCTCAACCTGCTCGGGTGTTGTATCAGCAATATTCAACACATCCCTAATAGCCTCTATCATCAACTGCACCCTTTTTGCAAGAGATGCAGCCCCCCGCAACACATCCCTGTCACCGTCTGCAGTATCAGAATCGGTATCATCCTGCAAGAACAGAGCAAGAGCACGTTTATGTGAATATACAGCGGGAAGCCCTGAGGTACCAGAACTGGGCCAGACTGCCATAGAGCTCTGTAAAGACTGAGATGCAGATTCATTTTGTGCAACCCTATTTGAAATCTGAGAAATCATAGATTTGATAGAGGATAACCACTCAGGCTCCCTTGCTGGAATCTGTGCTAAACCAGTGCAATCCCGATTACATGGATTGGGATCATCCTGAGAGGACATATCCTCTGCAGCATATGACACAGAGTCCCTGGACATTGCTTAATGGAGACCACAGACACTCCACACACATACAGGGGAGGGCAGACAGAGTTTCTCCCCCAAGAATGGCAAGAGAGTCACAGAGATTGGAGCCAACCCCCACGCAGCGCTTTTAATGTAAAGGGAGACCCCTTGTCAGCGCTGACTGTGCACTTAATAGGTTACACAGTCTTAATGCAGCCTCCTCCCCCCTTCTACAACCCCCTGGTACCGTGAGAGATAGCTGGAGTTGCTGTGGAGGGCAAAAACAGAATTGGGCGCTGATATTTGAATTAAACGCTAGCTGCACATTCCTGGGGCCTGGTTTGTAAGCCTCCAATTAATTTAAAACAAGAAAAAACAATCTGGAACAGCGCTTAGCATTTAATAAAAACTTTTTTTATTTTATTGTCTATAAAATTAAATAAAAAATAAAAGATAATAAATAAAAAATAATAATATATATATGAAATTGCGGGAATTATGCAATTATACAGTTACCGGCCGGATTTCTTATAATATACATTCAATCCATAAAACAATTAATATGTATATAATACACAACTGTTGCACACAGCAAGAAATTTTAAAATAATTATATATTTAGGCACAACAGAATAAACTCCACTAATAGGAATGACTTTTTATGTTGACAGATATAACTTAGCAGGCGTCCCTGCGCTGTATAGTGCCACTTGTATTATCCGTTTAATTTGTTTGGACAAAACTTGTATAATTTATCCTTCCTTTAAGAAGCAAAAATGAAGCAACAGTCTCTGTGTGGAATATACGGCAATTCTGATGTAAAACTGTCCATGTATCAGCACAGCGGCATGATAAGAAAACTGTTATATGAACGTGGTAATTTGAGACTCCCTTTAACACCAGATAACGCACCAACCTCTATATAATGATGTTGTATAGCTCAGATGAAGGAGAGTCCTCCTTATTCCCCCTTAGCACTGGGGTCCGGAAAACCGGGTACTGAGATGTGCGGTGTTTAAGAGGCAGTCAGCGTCTCCTGGAGTGAATGAATAAGCCGGCCGGCTGTAGCTCACTTGTCATCACATACGCGTTTCTCCGCCTTCATGTAACCTCGGCGGCTTCCTCAGTGTGTATGGAGCCTCTCAGTTGTTACCCGGTTTATAAGCCGGGTCTGTCTCTCCGTCTTCCTGTTTCATTAATACACGTGTGCTGAATTGCGTGTCAGACCTCCTTTTAATTCCACATTATATGTCACAGGTCACAGCACAGGATCTCATCCAGAACCAAAGTTCTAATGCAGGTTAATCAATTACTCTATCATTGTATTACATAACGGTATCGCACAAAAAATTTTTTTTAGGGGGGAACAGATTCCAGCCACAGATAAGGTGGCAGGGATCGCAAGGCCTAAGAAAAAGAAGCAGAAATTTAGAATCAGAGGATGTAGAGGGGGCAGAGGGAAACGAAATGAAAACACCCCGCAAAAGATAACAGATTGTAATATTAACAACAAAAAACCTGGAAAGGGAATTTTCAATTTATCTAACAAAGTACTAAATCATGATGAAATAAAAGTTCTAGAGAAGGGATTAAACTATGCCCCTGCCGCACGACCAAACCTATTTCAGTTATTTGTAGATTTAAACCGGTATGTCCGGATGTTGAGTAGGAAACGATACTTCGCATTAAAACAATTAAAAACCATAAACAGTCAGGAGATGCCCATATTTTTGGATAACAATGATGATAATGCATTAACCATCTTGGAGTCACTTCAGGTGGAGGGAGAGGTTAATCAAGATAAAGAGATGCCTGTCTTTGATATTAAACGTAATCCTTTCAAGAAAATGTCAGATTTTTACCCTCTGACTTATAAGGGTCCATACATAGAAAGTTTCTATAGTATATTCCACACAGAGACTGTTGCTTCATTTTTGCTTCTTAAAGGAAGGATAAATTATACAAGTTTTGTCCAAACAAATTAAACGGATAATACAAGTGGCACTATACAGCGCAGGGACGCCTGCTAAGTTATATCTGTCAACATAAAAAGTCATTCCTATTAGTGGAGTTTATTCTGTTGTGCCTAAATATATAATTATTTTAAAATTTCTTGCTGTGTGCAACAGTTGTGTATTATATACATATTAATTGTTTTATGGATTGAATGTATATTATAAGAAATCCGGCCGGTAACTGTATAATTGCATAATTCCCGCAATTTCATATATATATTATTATTTTTTATTTATTATCTTTTATTTTTTATTTAATTTTATAGACAATAAAATAAAAAAAGTTTTTAATAAATGCTAAGCGCTGTTCCAGATTGTTTTTTCTTGCTGTGGAGGGACTTGCTCTTCCTGGACAGCGCTGTGCAGGCAGGAAAATGGCGCTGACCGCTGCTGGATCCGCTCTGAGGAGAAGCTCCACCCCCAAAATGGCGCTGTCTTCCCGCTCTTCACAAGTGTTATACTGGCCTGAGGTAAAATGCTGTCTGAGATCCACGGACCCACACAGGCTTGCTGACCAGTGCAGGGTTCAGGCGCTGGCTCAGGGCGCCCCTCACAGTGCTGCACCAAGTACCACTGAGCCTCCGGAGCTACCCTGTTGCCGCCATCTTCACACCGGCGCCCCGCATATTAGGGGGGTCGGTGACTCACTCTCCACTGATCTTCAGCTCTGTAAAGTGGTGGTGGCATGCTGCTGGGGTGAGCGATATCCCCTGTGGCAGGGAACGATCTATCCCCTCAGGAGCTCAGTGTCCTGTCAGCGGAGACAGTGGCTCAGACCCCGCAGGGAGGACACTGCTCCCCCCCTCAGTCCCTCGAAGCAGGGAGGTTGTTGCCAGCAGCCTCCCTGTAAAATCATAAACTCTAAACTAAACTTTACTAAAGAAGCTCTGTATAGCTCCCCTAGCTGTCACCGGCTCCTCCGGGCACATTTTCTAAACTGAGTCTGGTAGGAGGGGCATAGAGGGAGGAGCCAGCGCACACTCTCAAACTCTTAAAAGTACCAATAGCTCCTGGTGGACCAGTCTATACCCCATGGTACTAATGTGGACCCCAGCATCCTCTAGGACGTAAGAGAAACGGATATTTGTTAAATCCGACCTGTGCTCCCTGCCCTGGTGGATATAGTGGGGTACCTGTGCAGTACAGTGTTCACGCCAGCAACGCGGTCTGTCTCCTGGGACCGCAATTTACTGGCGAGTCCCACCTGGGGGACCGTCTTACTTCCTCCCTGATCTGCAGCCACGCGATCCAAGAGAGCGTCAGCCGTGGTGTGCCTGAAGACCGGTGCCCCTCTGCTGCAAGTTCCCGGGAACCCGGCAGCGGGAGTATGCAGCACTGCTGGTGAGGTGATGGAACCGCAGCACACAATGTCAGAATGACAAACAGTGCTGCGGCCCTTGAAGTCTTCTTAAAAATAAGATTTTACTTACCGGTAAATCTATTTCTCGTAGTCCGTAGTGGATGCTGGGGACACCATAAGGACCATGGGGAATAGACGGGCTCCGCAGGAGACAGGGCACTCTAAGAAAGAATTAGGACTACTGGTGTGCACTGGCTCCTCCCTCTATGTCCCTCCTCCAGACCTCAGTTAAGGAAACTGTGCCCGGAAGAGCTGACAGTACAAGGAAAGGATTTTGGAATCCAGCAACACCAATCACACCGTATAACTTGTGATAACTTACCCAGTTAACAGTATGAACAACAACAGAGCATCAGACAACCTGACGCAAACATAACATAACCCTTAGTTAAGCAATAACTATATACAAGCATTGCAGAAGAAGTCCGCACTTGGGACGGGCGCCCAGCATCCACTACGGACTACGAGAAATAGATTTACCGGTAAGTAAAATCTTATTTTCTCTAACGTCCTAGTGGATGCTGGGGACTCCGGAAGGACCATGGGGATTATACCAAAGCTCCCAAACGGGCGGGAGAGTGCGGATGACTCTGCAGCACCGAATGGGCAAACACAAGGTCCTCCTCAGCCAGGGTATCAAACTTGTAGAATTTTGCAAACGTGTTTGAACCCGACCAAGTAGCTGCTCGGCAAAGCTGTAATGCGAGACCCCTCGGGCAGCCGCCCAAGAAGAGCCCACCTTCCTTGTGGAATGGGCCTTTACAGATTTTGGATGCGGCAATCCAGCCGCAGAATGAGCCTGCTGAATCGTGTTACAGATCCAGCGAGCAATAGTTTGCTTTGAAGCAGGAGCACCCAGCTTGTTGGATGCATACAGGATAAACAGCGAGTCAGTTTTCCTGACTCCAGCCGTTCTGGCTACATAAATCTTCAAAGCCCTGACTACATCTAGTAACTTGGAATCCTCCAAGTCACGAGTAGCCGCAGGCACCACAATAGGTTGGTTCAAATGAAAAGATGACACCACCTTCGGCAGAAATTGCGGACGAGTCCGTAATTCTGCCCTGTCCATATGGAAAACCAGATAGGGGCTTTTACATGACAAAGCCGCCAATTCTGACACACGCCTAGCCGAAGCTAAGGCCAATAGCATGACCACTTTCCACGTGAGATACTTTAACTCCACGGTCTTAAGTGGCTCAAACCAGTGAGATTTCAGGAAACTCAACACCACGTTAAGATCCCAAGGTGCCACTGGTGGCACAAAAGGGGGTTGAATATGCAGCACTCCCTTTACAAACGTCTGAACCTCAGGAAGAGAAGCCAGTTCCTTTTGAAAGAAAATGGATAGGGCCGAAATCTGGACCTTTATGGACCCTAATTTTAAGCCCATAGTCACTCCCGACTGTAGGAAGTGAAGGAACCGGCCCAGCTGGAATTCCTCTGTAGGGGCCTTCCTGGCCTCACACCAAGCAACATATTTTCGCCATATACGGTGATAATGTTTTGCTGTCACGTCCTTCCTAGCCTTTATCAGCGTAGGAATAACTTCATCCGGAATGCCTTTTTCCGCTAGGATCCGGCGTTCAACCGCCATGCCGTCAAACGCAGCCGCGGTAAGTCTTGGAACAGACAGGGCCCCTGTTGCAACAGATCCTGTCTGAGAGGCAGAGGCCATGGGTCCTCTGTGAGCATTTCTTGCAGTTCCGGGTACCAAGTCCTTCTTGGCCAATCCGGAACAATGAGTATTGTTCTCACTCCTCTTTTTCTTACGATTCTCAGCACCTTGGGTATGAGAGGAAGAGGAGGAAACACATAGACAGACTGGAACACCCACGGTGTTACTAGTGCGTCCACAGCTATCGCCTGAGGGTCTCTTGACCTGGCGCAATACTTTTGTAGCTTTTTGTTGAGGCGGAATGCCATCATGTCCACCTGTGGCAGTTCCCATCGATTTGTAATCTGTGTGAAGACTTCTTGATGAAGTCCCCACTCTCCCGGGTGGAGGTCGTGCCTGCTGAGGAAGTCTGCTTCCCAGTTGTCCACTCCCGGAATGAACACTGCTGACAGTGCTTGCACGTGATTCTCCGCCCAACGAAGAATCCTGGTGGCTTCTGCCATCGCCACCCTGCTTCTTGTGCCGCCCTGGCGGTTTACATGAGCCACTGCGGTGATGTTGTCTGATTTAATCAGCACCGGTTGGTTGCGAAGCAGAGGCTCCGCTTGACTCAGGGCGTTGTATATGGCCCTTAGTTCCAGGAAATTGATGTGCAGACAAGCCTCCTGACTTGACCACAGCCCTTGGAAGTTTCTTCCCTGAGTGACTGCCCCCCACCCTCGGAGGCTTACATCCGTGCTCACCAGGACCCAGTCCTGTATGCCGAACCTGCGGCCCTCGAGAAGGTGAGCACTCTGCAGCCACCACAGAAGAGACACCCTGGCCCTGGGGGATAGGGTGATCAGCCGATGCATCTGAAGATGCGATCCGGACCACTTGTCCAACAGATCCCACTGAAAGTTCCTCGCATGGAACCTGCTGAAGGGAATGGCTTCGTATGACGCCACCATCTTTCCCAGGACTCGCGTGCAGTGATGCACAGACACCTGTTTTGTTTTTAAGAGGTCTCTGACCAGAGTCACGAGCTCCTGGGCCTTCTCCTCCGGGAGAAACACCTTCTTCTGGTCTGTGTCCAGAATCATGCCCAGGAAGGGTAGTCTCGTCGTAGGAATCAGCTGCGACTTTGGAATATTCAGAATCCAGCCGTGATGTTGTAACACCTCCCAAGAGTGTGCTACGCTGATCAGCAACTGCTCTCTGGAGATCGTCCAAGTATGGGATAATTGTGACTCCTTGCTTTCGCAGGAGCACCATCATTTCCGCCATTACCTTGGTAAATATTCTCGGTGCCGTAGACAGACCAAACGGCAACGTCTGGAATTGGTAATGTCAGTCCTGTACCACAAATCTGAGGTACTCCTGATGAGGTGGATAAATGGGGACATGCAGGTAAGCATCCTTTATGTCCAGAGACACCATAAAATCCCCCTCTTCCAGGTTTGCGATGACCGCTCTCAGCGATTCCATCTTGAACTTGAACCTTTTCAGGTAAATGTTCAGGGATTTTAAATTCAATATGGGTCTGACCGAACTGTCCGGTTTTGGAACCACAAACATTGTGGAATAGTAACCCCTTCCCTTTTGAGGGAGAGGAACCTGTACCACCACCTGCTGGAGATATAATTTGTGAATTGTCGCTAACACTACTTCCCTTTCTATGGGGGAAGCTGGCAGGGCCGATTTGAGGTAACGGTGAGGGGGCATCACTTCGAATTCCAGCTTGTATCCCTGAGACACAATCTGTATAGCCCAGGGATCCACCTGTGAGCGAAACCACTGGTGGCTGAAATTTCGGAGACGCGCCCCCACCGCTCCTGGCTCCACCTGTGGAGCCCCAGCGTCATGCGGTGGATTTTGTGGAAGCCGGGGAGGACTTCTGTACCTGGGAACTAGCTGTATTGTGCAGCTTCTTTCCTCTACCCCTGCCTCCGGCAAGAAAAGACGCACCTCGGACTTTCTTGCCTCTGTGCGATCGAAAGGACTGCATTTGGTAATACGGTGCTTTCTTAGGTTGTGAGGGAATATATGGCAAAAAATTTGACTTCCCAGCCGTAGCTATGGAAACTAGGTCCGAGAGACCGTCCCCAAACAATTCCTCACCCTTATAAGGCAACACCTCCATGTGCTTTTTTGAGTCGGCATCACCTGTCCATTGCCGAGTCCACAGGACCCTTCTGGCAGAAATTGACATTGCATTTATTCTAGAGCCCGGTAGGCAAATGTCTCTCTGGGCATCCCTCATATATAGGACAGCGTCTTTTATATGCCCCAGGGTCAGTAATATAGTATCCTTGTCCAAGGTATCAAGTTCCTCAGACAGAGTATCTGTCCATGCTGCTACAGAACTACACATCCAGGCCGACGCAATTGCCGGCCTCAGTAGGGTACCTGAATGTGTATAAACGGACTTCAGGATACCTTCCTGCTTCCTATCCGCAGAATCTTTTAGGGAGGCCGTATCTTGTGACGGCAGGGCCACCTTCTTAGATCAGCGTGTCAAAGCTTTGTCTACCCTAGGGGAGGATTCCCAGCGTAACCTGTCCGTTGGCGGGAAAGGATACGCCATAAGTAACCGTTTGGAAATCTGCACTTTCCTATCAGGAGAACCCCAAGCTTTTTCACATAACTCATTTAACTCATGTGAAGGGGGAAAAGTCACTTCTTGCCTTTTTTTCCCCAAACATATAAACCCTCTTGTCAGGGACAGGGTTTACCTCTGAAATGTGCAATACATCCTTCATTGCTATAATCATGTAGCGGATGGCTTTAGCCATTTTAGGCTGCAACTTTGCATCATTGCCATCGACACTGGAGTCAGAATCCGTGTCGATATCGGTGTCAACAATCTGGGATAGTGGGCGCTTCTGAGACCCTGACGGCCTCTGCGCTGTAGGATCAGGCATGGGTTGAGACCCTGACTGTCCCAAGGCTTCAGCTTTATCCAACCTTTTATGCAAGGAGTTTACATTATCATTTAACACCTTCCACATATCCATCCAATCAGGTGTCGGCGCCGTCGGTGGCAACCCCACATTCATCTGCACCTGCTCTGCTTCCACATAGCCTTCCTCGTCAAACATGTCGACACAATCGTACCGACACACCACACACACAGGGGATGCTCTATTTGAGGACAGAACCCCCACAAGGCCTTTTGAAGAGACAGAGAGAGAGTATGCCAGCACACACCCCAGCGCTATATAACCCAGGAATTACACAGTAACTTAGTGTTTGCCCAGTAGCTGCTGTATTAGTGATTTTGCGCTAAATTTATGTGCCCCCCCCCTCTCTTTTACCCTCTTTCTACCGTGATTCTGCAGGGGAGAGCCTGGGGAGCTTCCTCTCAGCGGAGCTGTGGAGAGAAAATGGCGCTGGTGAGTGCTGAGGAAGAAGCCCCGCCCCCTCAGCGGCGGGCTTCTGTCCCGCGATTTTGTGTAAAATAATGGCGGGGGCTCATGCATATATACAGTGCCCAGCTGTATATATGCTCTATTATGCCAGGAGGTACTCATTTGCTGCCCAGGGCGCCCCCCCTGCGCCCTGCACCCTACAGTGACCGGAGTGTGCGGGTTTAATGTGGGAGCAATGGCGCACAGCTGCAGTGCTGTGCACTACCTCATATGAAGACAGGAGTCTTCTGCCGCCGATTTTGAAGTCTTCTTGCTTCTGTCGCCGGCTTCTGTCTTCTGGCTCTGCGAGGGGGACGGCGGCGCGGCTCCGGGATCGGACGACCAAGGGTGAGTTCCTGTGTTCGATCCCTCTGGAGCTAATGGTGTCCAGTAGCCTAAGAAGCACGACCTATCCGCAGTTAGTAGGTTTGCTTCTCTCCCCTCAGTCCCACGTAGCAGAGAGTCTGTTGCCAGCAGATCTCTCTGAAAATAAAAAATCCTAATAAAATACTTTCTTATTAGCAAGCTCAGGAGAGCTCACTAAAGTGCACCCAGCTCTGTCCGGGCACAGATTCTAACTGAGGTCTGGAGGAGGGACATAGAGGGAGGAGCCAGTGCACACCAGTAGTCCTAATTCTTTCTTAGAGTGCCCTGTCTCCTGCGGAGCCCGTCTATTCCCCATGGTCCTTACGGAGTCCCCAGCATCCACTAGGACGTTAGAGAAAAGCTAATTTCAGGGCTGCCTAGCGCAGCCCCACCTGTTAGCTGCCTGCTCTGCAGGCACCAACTTACAAACTGAGCTCCAGTGCCTGGAGGCGGGGTTATAGAGGAGGCGGTGCAATGCATCCTGGGAACAGTCAAAGCTTTAGCCTGCTGGTGTCTCGGATTAAGATCCAACTCTACACCCCGATGTATTCCCTGTGGAACACAGTGTACCCCGCTGCAGAAAGTAACTATTTTGTGCACTTGTCACCTTACAGGACTCATAGAAGAATTAGGCACTGCAGGCTCTTTGAAATGGACATTACAACAAAAGTTGGAAGTAAATACAAAACACTGAATGGCATGTAAACATTCTAGAGAGTACAATTCTAGCTTATGATGCAGTATTGGGGAATGTAAACAGCCATGTTTGTGCAGCACTCCCACAGTTCTATTCGCTGGCAGGATTCTAGTATTTATGATCACTCACTTACGGGTAGCATAAGAAAAGCAGGTTGAGAAAGGAGTGTGTCCTGAATAGCAGAATCAAGGAACGACATAAACTCCATCCTGTTCCAGTCAGCACTGCAAACCTTGTAGCCACCAGGAGCAAGGAGTGTGGCAGAGAAGATTTCCCTCCTTGCGAGGCCTAGACCATAGAGATAAGAAAAGGTTTGGTCACTACTAATTTGCTTTTCTACCAAGAACTCTAGGGTGTTATAGACATACCTCCCGCACAATGGCCGCAATCAGTCTTCGAGCCAGCACAATCGTTGTGAGGGTCAGCACATTAAAATCAATCAGGTGGAAGTTCTGCAGTAAAATAAGCACAATAAGGACCAGGCTGAACAGAGCCATTTAGCAGTTTAGATGCACCTGGGAATTTCATAAATGATATGCGTAGTTGTTAATCTCATGGCTGATACAATGTTATGGATAACAGAGATGGTGAAATATTCTCTTTAACATAAGTGGTGGTTTTCCTAATATTTAATTATATCTCGCAATGGACCCAAAGGTGCTTGGTACTCACCAGAGAAGTACGTGAAGGGGGATGAGATGGTGGGTACCACCAAACAGTCTTGTAGATATTAATATAGTGCACAAACAAGGCAATGAGGTGACATAGAAAAAGCTGCAGCTCAAACAAGAGGTGGCGGTCTGCAGGTAGTTCAGGGATCTTGCAGTGACGCAGAGGTACCACCGTCTGGGCTGCAAGAGGGGGACTGGACAAGCCTGTACTGGAGCTACTCCTGAAAAGAGGAGAGAAAATATAGTCTGATGGACTGAAATGGTGAATCATGAGAGAGAGGATCTTTTACAATGATATTTCAAGCTTTGGGCAAAGCAGAAATAGCGAAAAGTAAGCAAATTTATTTTTTGTTAGTTCCTTTATAAAATATACAACGAAAAGGAACTTCAGACATATAAGCTGTGAGCCCACTTTACTAATACGGTATGAAATGCTGGCTGTCGAAATCCCGACACTGTGCGGTAAGTAGTCTAAGCCCTTCCCCTACCCCTCCCTTTTAGGTGCCTAACTCTAACCTTCCCCCGCAGCCTAAGCTTAATCCTCCCGGGTAGCGCCTAAGCATAACCATCCCCCCTCCGCAGCCTGACCCCCCTTGGTGGTGCCAAACCCTAGGTCCCCCTACCCACACCCTAAACCTAACCCCCCCCCCCCCCTTCTTGCACCCTGAGTCCCCCGGGGGTCGCCTAACTAAACCTAACCTTCCTATTCCCGGCATAGTATTTACCCGCCCCGCTGTCTCAATGGTCGGGATTCCGGTGTCGATGTCCTAGCCCCTTTTGGAATTCCACCGCTGGCATTCCGTCGTGTGTCATGATCCTGGCGCCGGTATCTTACGTGCCAGGATCCCGATCGTCGGGATTGTAAGCGCATCCCATTAATACAATCCCCCCACTTGCTAAACTAATTTAACCAATTGCAACCAAACTGTTTTTCATCTCATCAGGGACACTGAATAATGGTTTCAGTATAGTATTGTTGTACTTACATTACTCCTAAAACACATCCTAGCTTTCTCACAGAAGATAACACTTTTTATAAAGCCAAGAAAGCACCATTATAATTTGCCACTGCTCTGGCCACTACAATTTACCTACAACAATGAATCAAAACTAGAGTCCCCACTGATGTAATTACATCAAAGCATGCAAATATTATAGTATACAAATCGCATGACTAGCCTTCTTATAAATAAGGGATGTTTTTCTTAATATTTTTTTCTGTAATTTACAATAAGATAAAAAAACGTATATCGGGACTAATGAGAGATGACCACAAAGGTTATATACAAACGTGTATGATAGTTACTGTCCTGCTCTATTCAGCCTGTGGCTAACACAGCACAGAGCGAGCATGTCTATGGTAAACAGAATTCATGCGCACTTCATAAAGTCCATGAGTATGGATATTCTATTTACCAGACGGATCTTGGACTCCTGCAGCATTCTGCACAGCGGGCCTGATTCTGAGTTGCTCGCAGGTTGTTTTAAGTCGGCACGTGTCCCAGTTGTACAGCGCACGTGTCCCAATTGTTAGGGCTCAGAGACGCAGCACAGAATCAGATGTACAGTCTGTGAATTTTAGTGGGCAATCCTTGGAAGTAACAGGGAGGTGGCTAAGCTGACCGGGGTTTGTTGCTGATAGCGACTGCATCCAGAGATGCTGAATAGCTCACACAGGAGGCCATACTCAGACAGAGAAACTGCCCCCGCTACAGGGCTGGTGCAAGCTTCAATGTTGTGACCGATGGTGAATCTAAAAACGCACAGAGAAGGAAATGCACTCTCTCAAGATGATGCAAGTGGGCGTCCGAGTTGTATGGCACTAACTGCAGCAAAAGACGTTGACGCAGCTGCGACTGACTCAGAATCAGCTCCAGTAGGTGGGGAGGCAGACCGTGGAGTACAAGACCTCAAAGTGCAGATACGCCTTTCCTTATTATACGGAAACTGACTTACAGCAATACGAAATTTTCCTACATTATATTTGGAGTTTCATTAGGAACAGTATATAAAGAGGCGTGAGTGCATGTGTATTATAATGAAGCTTGTGGATAATTATTTTGTACTGTACCTGACTCTTGATCTCACGCCACTCACAGTAGGGGTCCCACCATGGACTGCACCACCTGCAGATCCCGGGTCACAAAGCGGAGTGCGGCAGTAAGACGTCCGGTTCGGGCCCCGACGCCCCCCCGCCATATCTGGGCTTATCCTATTTCAGTCACCGCGTGACATGTATAGTTGATTGACCTGCTACAGTATACAATATTGTATACACAAGGATTCTCCACAATAAAAATCCCTCATAATTACAAAAGCAGTGTTAATATTGTTCACTTAAAACTGCATACATAACTTCAAGTGAAAATGAATGCAGCATAGAAATGTGTTATTATTGTGTATTGCTGGATTCAATATGCAAAGTACCAAATCTATGAATGCAATTAAAGCTGGCATACAGCCTACCATGATAGATAGTCTTACCATACAATCCCTTTAAACGGGGACACTCATGAATTACACAGGTTCTGTGGCTGGCTTAATTCAAGTCTGCATTTCACCTGGTTTTCATCAGCCATATAACCTGAGTAATTCATCAGTGTCCCAGGTTATACCACTTTCACACTGACAAATATTTCCCAGGTTATTGCACATGCATCAACCCGGGAATTTGCTCAGTGTGAAAGGGTCCTGAAAGAATATTCCAGGGTCGAGAGTCCCAGCATTTCATCCCAGGTCTCGACCTGGGTTGAAGCCGGAATTGGCCCGGAATGCATACAGTGTGAACAAGTAAGCCGTGTCGCGTTCTCTGCATAGGAGGCGGCTGTGCTTGGAGATGATTATCTCCAAGCACCGCCTCCGGTAGCGTCGGCGGTGACGTCACCAACCTGGTAATATGCTGGGTAGGTCGGCAAATCTGAAGGGGTCTCAAGCCAGGTCGCACCTGGGAAGCACCCGTGTACACATTCCCGGGTGCGAGCCGGCTATTGTCAATCTGAAAGTGGTATTAAACGGATAGTATGGTAAGCCTAATGATAGGTAACACAGGAGAAGCCACTAGACACCCAGATGTAAATGATCCATGAGGGGGCAGAATAGAGTCACTGGGGGCACAGAGCCCTGCAGAACAGAGAACATGCACAGAGGCTACTATGGGTCTAGGTCATTAGCAGCATTGGGTATTGGTGATTATGATTTGTATCAGTGTGCGTGCTGCCCAGCAGGGATACATGGAATCACCCCCAGGATTTACCCCTCCCGTAATGCAGCTACTAATATTATGCACAAAGGAGCAGTGAATATACATGGAGGGTAACGCATACTGTAATCAGCCTCCCCAGGGGTAAAGCAGTCAGTGCTGGCCACCACCCCCCAAAACCACTCACCACTTCTGTTCTGCGGGAACGCGCCTTGTGTCACAGAGTATCGGGAGCGCGTAGGGATAGGAGGAGCTTCGTCCAGCCCACCACGTGATGACCTCAGACGCCGCAGCAGTAGCACGGGCTAGAAACCTACGTCGTGTGTACGCATGCGCATGTATGTACCTAGTCTGCTGCGCGGTTCTCTACGGTAGCTGTGCTCTCGATGTGCTACACTTGGTGTGTCTTCTGCTGCTGCTGGAACCGGCATAGGGGTGACTTTAGGTAAATAATAATATTTACAGTTGCCACGGGCACTTAGCTCCAAAGGCCCCCCTGACCACAATCTGCCTATAGTACTGGTATGTTCTATAGATGATAGATTTCCTTCAACATTTTGTTAATTTATTTGTAAAGGTCGATTTTCATGCCAGCAACCCTCGACTTTGGAGACACAATGTATTAACAGAATTTATGCAAAAAAGCCGGGGAAGTAGTGACATACTTACCTGGCCCCGCATTCCCGTGTTATTTTTCATTTAGCTACACATGTGCAATACGGGTGGCACTTGATATGCCGGCTGTCAGGATCCCGGCCCTTAGCATACCGGTGCCGGAATACCGACAACTATTTTCCCTCTTGGGGTGTCAACAACACTCCTGGTGGGAGAATAAATAGCGTGGTGCGCTACGCGTCATCGTGCCCGCAGCGTGGCAAGTGCAGTGAGCCCAAAAGGGGCTCTTTTGCACTCGCCCCGCTGCCGGTATACTGGCGGTGGGGATCCCGAGCGCTGGCATACCATAGTAGACCCGTGCACAGGGCCGGAGCTTCCACTAGGCAGCTTTAGGCAGATGCCTAGGGGCGCCGCAACCTGAGGGGGCGGCCTGCTGCAGATGCCTGAAAAATGTAGCATGGTCCTACCTCCCACAGGTGCTGCAACACCCCCGGCACTCATATCTTACAGTAGCAGCGACTGCCAAGCTCCCGTATTGCAGCCTCCAGCCACAGGCAGTAACTTTGACAGCTCCTGGAGTCTTGGCCAGGGGTGACATGCGGCGCTGCTCTTCATTCCAGGTTCTTTCACAGTCTACTCAGTCCCAACTCTGCATCGCAGCCTGCAGGTAAGGTGGCTGCACAGTGCACTCTCTGCATTTGATAAGGAAAGAGGGGGAGAGTAAGGGGAAGGGGGGGGGGGGGGCAGAGATGAGCAGCAGGCATGCACACAGTCTGGGGGGATGAGCACCAACATGAACACAGATGGTGGGGGGAATAGAATAGCAGACATTTAACGGAGTGAGGGGAGGGGGGGGGGGGTGAGAGCAGCAGGCACCCATGCAGACTGGGGAGATGGGGAAAGAGAGCAGCCATGCAACAGACTGGGGGTGGGGGAGAGCAGCAGCATGCCTTTCACCTGAAGGGCGGGTAGGGGGAAGGGGCAGTAGGCAGAAGTTTTGCCTAGGGTCCCGGGAAACCTTGCACCGGCCTTGCCCGTGCAATACTTCCCAGACGCCCTTTTCAATTAAGAAACATCAGGAGCTTAAAACTGATGTTTTTTGCAATTTCCCCCGATGTTTCTTCAGTTTTGTTTTTCAGCGTATCCAATGAGGTCACCTGAAATAAAAATCCTTTCACCCGGAAACGCACAAGTTCAGTGGACCCTGTGTTTTCGGTTAAAAAAAAAGCCATGAAAACGGGGCTGTTTTGGGGGATTTTATTTCACCTGCCTGAGACAGGTATAACAAAATCCCCGATAAACTGTGTCTCACGCCGGCTTCTTGCAGGTAATTGAATACCTCCCGAAGAGTTCACATCCCTAAGTAATTTTCTGAGATCAATATTATTTATCTGATTTTCTGCATTAAATTAAATCCAGATATGGCAGTGCTTCATGCATCATTTGTTTGGCCATCCTTAATCTAGGGATTGGATAAAAACCACAACGGTTTAGACCCCGGAACGACGGACTGGAACAACGGCTGCCTGCAGAAAACGCTGACTTTCTACAACTTATAGTGCTTGTCCCCATCCAGGGTGGTGAACTTTGTGGGGGAGGTTGGGGGGCATTATAGCCTCCCCTGTATGGTCTGGACTGGTCCGGGTATCACCCCATTCCCGGACTATACAAGTAGGGTGTAATCTCCCCCTCGCCACCTCCCTGGTGACACCTGTCTGCAACACCTGCCTCATGGACAGGGGCTTGCACTACAAGCTCCAGGATGGCAGAGTTTGCTGCAGGGGTCTGGACCATTCTGGTTTGTACCCAATCCCCTTATTCTATACCATCCATGTCAGTGTGTATAGCATATTGTATGCTACCCTGAACATATCATTTGTATTGACTGAAGTCAGAGTTTCTCTAACTATAAAGACACAAAAGGGACAATTCTGTTGTGTTGAGAGCAAGTAACTTTATATTTGGGCAAAGGGTGCATATCCATTTATTTTCACACACAGGCTAAATATTGGCTGCTTTTTTATGTAGCCCTCAAATTCTGGACAGCTTTATTCTTAGGCTGGGTACACACTACAATGATCTGGGATTGTGGACGACAGCATGACTGATGGGACGAGATGTCAGTTGGCTAAGCATACTGAACGATAGAGGATGATTGTGTGCCATATGGTTCTTGGCCCAGTTCAGCAGCATGACTTTGGTCACGATTGGTCCTATTGGCCGTGCAGCACAGTCAATAGAAAGATCCCGATGTCGGCAGACGAGGGCGTGCGGTAGGGTATACCCTCTACTCGATGTGCACGGATTGGACAACGTATCGCCTAGCGTGTACCCAGCCTTAAGCTGAGGACTAGATTAGAGGACGACCCTTGCCAGCATAGCCTTTTTATTTCTCTGAGCAGCTGCGTGATGTCACGCAGCCACCCTGAAAACAATTCAGACACACCTGTGATTGCCCCCCTCCTTATTGAGCCTCTGGCCTCAAATAGACAGAATTGGATTCACAGTTGGTTTTGGGGAGCACAAGTTGGCGATCTCCTAATTACAGCTCTCCTCCCCTCGCTTCCTGTGCTCTCTCCAACTTTAAGATAAACTTTGATAAAAAGGAAGTCTTACCACATAATGTTCCTTGCTTGAGGAATTAGAACTGCAATTGGAAAACGATGAGCCTGAAGTATTTGTTGTCCGGAAGCTATAATGGCTTGCGAGACGTCCGGAGCTCCAAGACTCCAGCCGACCTCACGGTTGGTTTTGCCTTGTAAACGTTTGCTGCTTTAAAAACATTTACGAGTTTGGCCGGAATATTGGAGCTCTGGCCGTCTCACAAGTCATTACATCCGGCATCAACTTACATAAATATTAGTGCCACACACAGCTCTAGGCAGGTCTTCAGGCTAATATTGTTTCTGCTGCGGGGTACACTGGGCTCCACAAGGATTAACATCAGGGTGTAGAGTAGGATCTTGATCCGAGGCACCAACAGGCTCAAAGAATCCAGAATTCCGAGAGTAGGAAACGGGTAATTCAATAGAAGTAGGACAACAGATAATTTAGCAGCACATGGTAATGTGTCCAATGTTCGTTGAACACATTACATTATCATTGAGCATATGTTTGATGCAGGTGGTGAAAATTTAACATAACCACTACAGGTAATTTTGGCCTTCTTATTTACATGTTCTATGTTTGTTTTGTCCAGTTGTGAGTCCAGATATAAAAAGTGATATTTTAACAGTAATTAATTAATAAGAGTGCCCCACCAAAAGAGTTTACTTTTCTCTGACGTCCTAGTGGATGCTGGGAACTCCGTAAGGACCATGGGGAATAGCGGCTCCGCAGGAGACTGGGCACAAAAAGTAAAAGCTTTAGACTAGCTGGTGTGCACTGGCTCCTCCCCCTATGACCCTCCTCCAAGCCTCAGTTAAGATTTTTGTGCCCGAACGAGAAGGGTGCAAGCTAGGTGGCTCTCCTGAGCTGCTTAGAAGTAAAAGTTTAAATAGGTTTTTTATTTTCAGTGAGTCCTGCTGGCAACAGGCTCACTGCATCGTGGGACTAAGGGGAGAAGAAGCGAACTCACCTGACTGCAGAGTGGATTGGGCTTCTTGGCTACTGGACATTAGCTCCAGAGGGACGATCACAGGTTCAGCCTGGATGGGTCCCGGAGCCGCGCCGCCGGCCCCCTTACAGAGCCAGAAGAGCGAAGAGGTCCGGAGAAAGCGGCGGCAGAAGACGTTCCTGTCTTCAAATAAGGTAGCGCACAGCACTGCAGCTGTGCGCCATTGCTCTCCGCACACTTCACACTCCGGTCACTGAGGGTGCAGGGCGCTGGGGGGGAGCGCCCTGAGACGCAATAAAAACGATATAAAAGCCTTATATGGCTAAAAAAAATGCATCACATATAGCTCCTGGGCTATATGGATGCATTTATCCCCTGCCAGTTTCCTGAAAAAAGCGGGAGAAAAGGCCGCCGTGAAGGGGCGGAGCCTTTCTCCTCAGCACACAAGCGCCATTTTCTTTCACAGCTCCGCTGGAAGGACGGCTCCCTGACTCTCCCCTGCAGTCCTGCACTACAGAAACAGGGTAAAACAGAGAGGGGGGCACTATTGGCAGCTAATATATAAATACAGCAGCTATAACAGGGAGTAACACTTATATAAGGTTATCCCTGTATATATATAGCGCTCTGGTGTGTGCTGGCAAACTCTCCCTCTGTCTCCCCAAAGGGCTAGTGGGGTCCTGTCCTCTATCAGAGCATTCCCTGTGTGTGTGCTGGGTGTCGGTACGATTGTGTCGACATGTATGAGGAGGAAAATGATGTGGAAGCAGAGCAATTGCCTGTGTTAGTGATGTCACCCCCTAGGGAGTCGACACCTGACTGGATGGTAGTAATTAAAGAATTACGTGACAATGTCAGCACTTTGCAAAAAACTGTTGACGACATGAGACAGCCGACAAATCAATTAGTGCCTGTTCAGGCGTCTCAGACACCGTCAGGGGCGCTAAAACGCCCGTTACCTCAGATGGTCGACACAGACCCTGACACGGATACTGAATCCAGTGTCGACGGTGACGAGACAAACGTAATGTCCAGTAGGGCCACACGTTACATGATCACGGCAATGAAGGAGGCATTGAACATTTCTGACACTACAAGTACCACAAAAAAGGGTATTATGTGGGGTGTGAAAAAACTACCAGTGGTTTTTCCTGAGTCAGATGAATTAAATGAGGTGTGTGATAAAGCGTGGGTTTCCCCCGATAAAAAACTGCTGATTTCTAATAAATTATTGGCACTATACCCTTTCCCGCCAGAGGTTAGGGCACGTTGGGAAACACCCCCTAGGGTAGATAAGGCGCTCACACGCTTATCAAAACAAGTGGCGTTACCGTCTCCTGATACGGCCGCTCTCAAGGAACCAGCTGATAGAAGGCTGGAAAATATCTTAAAAGGTATATACACACATACCGGTGTTATACTGCGACCAGCGATCGCCTCAGCCTGGATGTGCAGCGCTGGAGTGGCTTGGTCGGATTCCCTGACTGAAAATATGGAAGTATTGCCGTATAAAGGGGAGGAGTTATTTGGGGTCGGTCTATCGGACCTGGTGGCCACAGCAACGGCTGGAAAATCCACCTTTTTACCCCAGGTCACCTCTCAGCAGAAAAAGACACCGTCTTTTCAAACCCAGTCCTTTTGTCCCTATAAGGGCAAGAGGGAAAAATGCCGCTCGTTCCTGCCCCGGGGCAGAGGAAGGGGAAAAAGACTGCACCATGCAGCCTCTTCCCAGGAGCAGAAGCCCTCCCCCGCTTCTGCCAAGTCCTCAGCATGACGCTGGGGCTCTGCAAGCAGACTCGGGCACGGTGGGGGGCCGTCTCAAGAATTTCTGCGCGCAGTGGGCTCACTCGCAAGTGGACCCCTGGATCCTGCAGGTAGTATCACAGGGGTACAAATTGGAATTCGAGACGTCTCCCCCTCGCCGGTTCCTGAAGTCTGCTCTACCAACGTCTCCCTCCGACAGGGAGGCAGTATTGGAAGCTATTCACAAGCTGTATTCCCAGCAGGTGATAATCAAGGTACCCCTCCTACAACAGGGAAAGGGGTATTATTCCACGCTGTTTGTGGTACCGAAGCCGGACGGCTCGGTGAGACCAATTTTAAATCTAAAATCTTTGAACACTTACATAAAAAGGTTCAAATTCAAGATGGAGTCACTCAGAGCAGTGATAGCGAACCTGGAAGAAGGGGACTATATGGTATCTCTAGACATCAAGGATGCTTATCTCCATGTCCCAATCTACCCTTCTCACCAAGGGTACCTCAGGTTTGTGATACAAAACTGTCATTATCAGTTTCAGACGCTGCCGTTTGGATTGTCCACGGCACCACGGGTCTTTACCAAGGTAATGGCCGAAATGATGATTCTTCTTCGAAGAAAAGGCGTATTAATTATCCCTTACTTGGACGATCTCCTGATAAGGGCAAGGTCCAGGGAACAGTTAGAGGTCGGAGTAGCACTATCTCAGGTAGTGCTACGTCAGCACGGGTGGATTCTAAATATCCCAAAATCACAGCTGATTCCAACAACACGTCTACTGTTCCTAGGGATGATTCTGGACACAGTCCAGAAAAAGGTGTTTCTCCCGGAGGAGAAGGCCAGGGAGTTATCCGAGCTAGTCAGGAACCTCCTAAAACCAGGACAAGTGTCAGTGCACGAGAGTCCTGGGAAAAATGGTGGCTTCTTACGAAGCGATTCCATTCGGAAGATTCCATGCTAGAACTTTTCAGTGGGATCTGCTGGACAAATGGTCCGGATCGCATCTTCAGATGCATCAGCGGATAACCCTATCTCCAAGGACAAGGGTATCTCTCCTGTGGTGGTTACAGAAGGCTCATCTTCTAGAGGGCCGCAGATTCGGCATTCAGGATTGGATGCTGGTAACCACGGATGCCAGCCTGAGAGGCTGGGGAGCAGTCACACAGGGAAGAAATTTCCAGGGCTTGTGGTCAAGCATGGAAACGTCTCTTCACATAAATATCCTAGAGCTAAGGGCCATTTACAATGCCCTAAGTCAAGCAAGGCCTCTGCTTCAGGGTCAACCGGTATTGATCCAGTCGGACAACATCACGGCTGTCGCCCACGTAAACAGACAGGGCGGCACAAGAAGCAGGAGGGCAATGGCAGAAGCTGCAAGGATTCTCCGCTGAGCGGAAAATCATGGGATAGCACTGTCAGCAGTGTTCATTCCGGGAGTGGACAACTGGGAAGCAGACTTCCTCAGCAGACACGACCTCCACCCGGGGGAGTGGGGACTTCATCCAGAAGTCTTCCAAGTGATTGTAAACCGTTGGGAAAAACCAAAGGTGGACATGATGGCGTCCCGTCTCAACAAGAAACTGGACAGATATTGCGCCAGGTCAAGGGACCCTCAGGCAATAGCGGTGGACGCTCTGGTAACTCCGTGGGTGTTCCAGTCGGTATATGTGTTCCCTCCTCTTCCTCTCATACCAAAAGTACTGAGAATCATAAGAGGGAGAGGAGTAAGAACGATACTCGTGGCTCCGGATTGGCCAAGAAGAACTTGGTACCCGGAGCTGCAAGAGATGCTCACGGAGGACCCGTGGCCTCTACCTCTAAGGAAGGACCTGCTCCAGCAGGGACCTTGTCTGTTCCAAGACTTACCGCGGCTGCGTTTGACGGCATGGCGGTTGAACGCCGGATCCTGAAGGAAAAAGGCATTCCAGATGAAGTCATCCCTACCCTGATCAAGGCCAGGAAGGATGTAACTGCAAAACATTATCATCGCATTTGGCGAAAATATGTTGCGTGGTGTGAGGCCAAGAAGGCCCCTACGGAGGAATTTCAACTGGGTCGTTTCCTACATTTCCTGCAAGCAGAATTGTCTATGGGCCTAAAATTAGGATCCATTAAGGTTCAAATTTCGGCCCTGTCGATCTTCTTCCAGAAAGAACTGGCTTCAGTGCCTGAAGTTCAGACGTTTGTCAAAGGGGTACTGCATATACAGCCTCCTTTTGTGCCTCCAGTGGCACCTTGGGATCTCAATGTAGTTTTAGGGTTCCTAAAATCACATTGGTTTGAACCACTTGCCACAGTGGATTTGAAATATCTCACATGGAAAGTGGTAATGCTGTTGGCCCTGGCTTCAGCCAGGCGCGTATCAGAATTGGCGGCTTTATCCTATAAAAGCCCTTACCTGATATTTCATTCGGATAGGGCGGAATTGAGGACTCGTCCTCAATTTCTCCCTAAGGTGGTTTCAGCGTTTCACATGAATCAACCTATTGTGGTACCTGTGGCTACTAGGGACTTGGAGGACTCCAAGTTGCTGGACGTAGTCAGGGCCCTGAAAATATATGTTTCCAGGACGGCTGGAGTCAGAAAATCTGACTCGCTGTTTATACTGTATGCACCCAACAAGCTGGGTGCTCCTGCTTCTAAGCAGACGATTGCTCGTTGGATTTGTATTACAATTCAACTTGCACATTCTGTGGCAGGCCTGCCACAGCCAAAATCTGTAAAAGCCCATTCCACAAGGAAGGTGGGCTCATCTTGAGCGGCTGCCCGAGGGGTCTCGGCTTTACAACTTTGCCGAGCAGCTACTTGGTCAGGGGCAAACACGTTTGCTACATTCTACAAATTTGATACCCTGGCTGAGGAGGACCTGGAGTTCTCTCATTCGGTGCTGCAGAGTCATCCGCACTCTCCCGCCCGTTTGGGAGCTTTGGTATAATCCCCATGGTCCTTACGGAGTTCCCAGCATCCACTAGGACGTCAGAGAAAATAAGAATTTACTTACCGATAATTCTATTTCTCATAGTCCGTAGTGGATGCTGGGCGCCCATCCCAAGTGCGGATTGTCTGCAATACTTGTATATAGTTATTGTTACAAACAAATCGGGTTGTTTATTGTTGGAAGCCATCTTTTCAGAGGCTCCTACGGTTATCATACTGTTAACTGGGTTCAGATCACGAGTTGTACGGTGTGATTGGTGTGGCTGGTATGAGTCTTACCCGGGATTCAAGATCCTTCCTTATTATGTACGCTCGTCCGGGCACAGTATCTTAACTGAGGCTTGGAGGAGGGTCATAGGGGGAGGAGCCAGTGCACACCAGCTAGTCTAAAGCTTTTACTTTTTGTGCCCAGTCTCCTGCGGAGCCGCTATTCCCCATGGTCCTTACGGAGTTCCCAGCATCCACTACGGACTATGAGAAATAGAATTATCGGTAAGTAAATTCTTATTTTTTCTCTGTGTTTTAAATTTTGGTACTCTTGGGAGCACCACCGGGCTGAGATTGAACTGTTATGATCTATGATATTTGTGCATAATTGAATCTTCATATACTAATTAATACTCTGGTAATTCTAAACTAATTAATAGCCACTTAGGACATAAGTGACTATACCAGTGCGCCGACCTCTTACCCTCTGTTTTTTCCATATAAACAACCACCCAAGGAATAACATGAACTTAAGTGGGAGAGGACACTGGGGATTCTCTTAACCCAGAGGAGTGGAAGAGAATGTGCGAAAGGATATAAGAATTATCAATATGTGCTAGAATCACAGAAGAGACTTAGGTGGTCATTCCGAGTTGTTCGCTCGCTAGCTGCTTTTAGCAAACGCTAAGCCGCCGCCCACTGGGAGTGTATTTTAGCTTAGCAGAAGTGCGAACGAAAGGATCGCAGAGCGGCTACAAAATAATTTTGTGCTGTTTCAGAGTAGCTCCAGACCTACCCAGCGCTTGCGATCACTTCAGACTATTCAGTCCCTGTTTTGACGTCACAAACACGCCCTGCGTTCGGCCAGCCACGCCTACGTTTCCCCAGCCACGCCTGCGTTTTTATCTGGCACGCCTGCGTTTTTCCGCTCACTCCCTGAAAACGGTCAGTTGACACCCAGAAACGCCCACTTCCTGTCAATCACTCTGCGGCCAGCAGTGCGATTGAAAAGCGTCGCTAGACCTTGTGTGAAACTACATCATTCGTTGTAATAGTACGACGTGCGTGCGCATTGCGCCGCATACACATGCGCAGAAGTGCCTTTTTTTGCCTGATCGCTGCGACCGAAATCTGCCAGCGAACAACTCAGAATGACCCCCTTAGAAGCTTACCAGTGGTATTTTTTCCGATCGGGTCTTTACACAATTTTTTATTCTTTCATACTGATATTTGAGAGTTGGCCTCCGGGCCGAAGCGATGGGGGTAATTCAGAGTTGATTTGCAGCAGCAAATTTGTTAGCAGTTGGGCAAAACCATGGGGGTCATTCCGACCCGTTTGCACACTGCAATTTTTCACACTGCAATTTTTCACAGCCGTGCGAACAGGTCAGAACTGCACATGCGCGCGGGAGGCAATGTGCAGGCGCGTAACTGCCCGGCGCCGTGCAGCGCCAAAATGGACGAAGAAAGTGTTCATAGAGGTGAACGTTAGAAGATTGACAGGAAGAGGCCGGCCGGGGGGGTCTACTCACCGTTTTGAAGGCGTGTCCGGGCGAACGAAGGCGTGTCCAGCCGTCTCCAGGGAGGGATCCTGACATCAGCTCTGGACAAGATCATCGCAGCGGGTAAGTCCTGAGCTGTGCAGAAACTGCAGAAACTTTTGTTTGTGCAGCTCTCTGCACAGCGGTTCACAGCCCTGCACAGCGAATACCCCCTCTCCTGTAGGCGGTGGCTACCTGATCGCAGCAGTGCTAATAGTAGCCTGGTAGCGATCAGGTCGGAATTACCCCCCATGTGCACTGCAGGTGTGGTAGATAGAACATGTACAGAGAGAGTCAGATTTGGGTGGGTTATTTTGTTTCTGTGCAGGGTAAAAACTGGCTGCTTTATTTTTACACTGCAGTTTAGATTTCAGTTTGAACACACCCCACCCAAATCTAACTCTCTCTGCACATGTTACATCTGCCCCCCACCCCCGTGCAGTGCACATGGATATGCCCAACTGCTAACAAATTTGCTGCTGCAATCAGATCTGAATTAGGCCCATTGTTCCATGTGTGGTGGAATGGTCATATTAAGGGTTTCCGTCATGAAGGCCAATGCTTCATCTCTCAGGTAGTATAGACATGCCTTGCCTCTGATACTCCCCACTCTACTCAGTTAATTTGGCCATATTCTTAATGCAGCTCACACCTGATTGCAGCTAACTAGAAAAGCCCATACCCTCCATCTCTGCATCCTTATCCACAAGATGTGGCAGCTCAAGAGTTTGGAATTAATTACTAGTATAGTCCGACAAATTTCTAGACATTTGGTCCCCCTGGGGAAACCACTTTCCAACCCCTCTGTAATGGGCGATATTCAGTTGATGTATCGCACCCGATCTCCCATCTAAAGTGATGGGAGATCGTGGGGCGATATTCAATTGATCTATTTTATCGCCCCTATCATGCCCATGGCAGTCAGGTTTAGCTGCATCAAGCGGCTAAACCAGACTAAAGTAATGGACACAATTGCAAAAAATTTTGTTTGGGCACTCAAACTGGTAAGCTCGCCACCCCTAGGGGTACCAAACTTAAATTAAGATATCGTGCTTGTCAGCAGAAACATTTTAATAGCTGCTGCCCGGTGCAAGCGGGTGCTGAAAGAATTGAATACCACCCATTATTTCCTATGAATTGACAAAATCTCATTTAGAATCAGACCCCATCCAATCTGATGTACCTTGAGCAATATAGCAAATAAGAATGGGTGTGAAATGCAATGTGCACAGACGCAAAGCTGGTAAAGCCATGCCAAAACACACCATTGTACGTTATTTAAAAAAAAGTTAGACGTAAGAGTTATATACACACAACATTTTCTGTTGATCACAAAAACGATTATCTAAATAAATCTGTTTGTTTGGAGTTACTTGTTTAAAGAGATTTCCCAAATATCTAAACAATTTATATCAAACCCATATTTAACAACACATTTGCTTACCACAGTGTATATTCTGCAAAAAACAAGTGGAAAATCAACTAATACCACTTTTACACCAAAAACCCAGGTTTCCGGACACAGGGGGGTAATTCTGACCCGATCGCTCGCTGCAGTTTATCGCAGTGCAGCAATCGGGTCGGATTTGCGCATGCGCCGGTGCATGATGGACGGCCGAAGGCCGTTGTTCCCTAGCGATCGCCTCTGCCTGATTGACAGACAGAGACGGTCGCTGGGCGGGAGGGGGCTGGGCGGCGGCGTTAAGCTGCCGTTTAAGGGGGCGCGATCCGGCCAACACAGGCATGGCCGGACCGTGTGTGTGGGGGGGGGGGGGGCGGGCCACGGCGGCTGCGTGACATCACACGCAGCCGCTGCGACCTGGGCAGCGAAGAGGTTCTCCCGGCCAGCCGCAGGAGCTACGCTGGCCGGGAGTTACTCCTCAAATACAAAAGAATCGCCGCTGTGCGATGCTTTTGCATTTCGGAGGGGGGCACTGACATGCGGGGTGTACTAGCCCTGTGCTGGGCGTCCCCCTGCATGTCTGAGTGCCTCGGAATGACCCCCACAGTTCAAACCTTGGTCAGACCCCGTTTACACTGCACATCGGACTCTGGTTATTCCTAGGTCTACCCTGTATGTCACTCACAGACCCTCCCTTAAGGCAGACCTCTGCATACACAGCCAATTAGCAGCTTTTAAGCATAACCTGGGTCGAGCTGTTACACTGCATCACTACCTGGGTCCAACACTGGTAGCTACCAGGGTCGGATTCTCTGGTCACTCGACCTGGGTTATTTGTCTTACGTCGTAGAGGATGCTGGGGTTCACATTAGTACCATGGGGTATAGACGGGTCCCTTTGAAACTATCGGCACTTTAAGAGTTTAATAGTGTGGGCTGGCTTCTCCCTCTATGCCCCTCCTACCAGACTCAGTTTAGAAAATGTGCCCGGCGGAGCCGGTCACAGCTAGGAGAGCTCCTAGGAGTTTTTCTAGTTTTATTATTTTTTAAAAAGAGTTGGGTACAGGCAGGCTGCTTTGTAGGACTTAGGGGGGGAGGGAGTAGGACAGGACACTGAGCTCCTGAGGGTGATGATTGCAAGCCCCAGAGGCGACCCCTCACTCCCGCTGCACGGCCGCCACCCCCTAACAGAGCCAGAAGATGGAGTGGTGAGTATGACGCCGGTGCCCCAGTAAACGGGTCGCTGTCGGGAAATGGCGACACAAGACTAGGAGCGCAACTGGTCATGTATAGTTTACAAGGTCTAACCCACTGTTTGCTGCAGAAATTACCTCAGGCCAGTATAATCTCTAAGTGCGGGAAGACGCGCCATTACAGGGGGCGGAGCTTCTTCCTCAGAGCGGATCCAGCACTCACCAGCGCAATTTTCTCCCTGCAGATCACACTGAAGTGACGCTGACAGGGAGCGCTGCCCTCCACATAACTCCAGCATACCTCTGCTTTAGCTGGGTGGGGTCGGGTAGTGAGATATTACCTGTTTAATCTAATAAGGTTATTCAGGAAGCGCCGGCTGTTTACCGTATAAACTGCCTACTAGGGCGCTGTGTGGCTGGCTCCTTATACTCTGTGGGGTATATGCAATTGCGGTCGAATTCCCGAAAATGTAGAAAAACTGGACATTTTCGCCCCCAAAAAAAATCGACAATGCAATTCAGTACTTTTCGTCAAAAAAACGGACTTTCCAAATTCGACTTTTTGAAATTCGACATTTGACAAATTCGACATTTCTGCAATGGTACAAATGCGGCATTTCGACAAAAGTATATTCAATTGAAGATTGTAAATTCGACAACAGTGCTTTTAGACAGCAAATTCGTCATTTTCAATCCGCATCACTTTGCTGGCGGAATCTAATAAAAATTTTTAAAAACATGTTTTTTTTGTGTTTTTTTTATTGATAATAGCATATCTATTTATATTAGAAGGGATTAGGTACTTGGTTTGTCTATTTAGGAGGCACAAGTATTTTTTATATATTTTTTAAAATATATATATATATATATATATATATATATATATTTTTTTTTTATGGAATGGGTTAAAAATCAGAAAAAAAAATGCGTGGGGTCCCCCCTCCTAAGCATAACCAGCCTTGGGCTCTTTGAGCCGGTCCTGGTTGTAAAAATACGGGGGGGGGGGAAATGACAGGGGATCCCCCGTATTTTTAGAACCAGCACCGGGCTCTGCATCCGGTCCTGGTGCCAAAAATACGGGGGACAAAAAGCGTGGGGGTCCCCCGTATTTTTGGAACCAGCACCGGGCTCCACTAGCTGGGGAGATAATGCCACAGCCGGGGGACACTTTGATATCGGTCCCTGCGGCCGTGCCATTAAAACCCCAACTAGTCACCCCTGGCCGGGGTACCCTGGAGAAGTGGGGACCCCTTCAATCAAGGGGTCCCCCCCCCTCCAGCCACCCAAGGACCAGGGGTGAAGCCCGAGGCTGTCCCCCCCATCCATGGGCTGCGGATGGGAGGCTGATAGCCTTTTGTGAAATGAAAGAATATTGTTTTTTGCAGCAGAACTACAAGTCCCAGCAAGCCTCCCCCGCAAGCTGGTACTTGGAGAACCACAAGTACCAGCATGCGGGGGGGGGGAAGGGGCCCGCTGGTACCTGTAGTTCTACTGCAAAAAAAAATACCCAAATAAAAACAGGACACGCACACCTTGAAAGTACAACTTTATTACATACATGTCGACACACATACATACTTACCTATGTTGACACGACGTTCGGTCCACTTGTCCTAGTAGAATCCACGGGGTGTACCTGAAAATAAAATTATACTCACCTAAATCCAGTGTCCAGTGATATTTGTAATCCTCGTACTTGGCAAAATAAAAAAACGCATTTACCCGATCCACACGGACTGAAAGGGGTCCCATATTTACACATGGGACCCCTTTCCCCGAATGCTGAGACCCCCTGTGACTCCTGTCACAGAAGGTCCCTTCAGGCAATCAGGTAGCGCCACGTCCTGGCACTCTCCTGATTCCCTATGCGCGTCTGAGCTGGCAGACAGCGCGTCGCACAGCACCTCCATTAGTTTCAATGGTGGGAACTTTGCGGTCAGCGGTGGGGTTACCCGCGGTCAGCCGCTGACCGCGGGTGACCTCACCGCTGACCGCAAAGTTCCCACCATTGAAGATAATGGAGGGGGCTGTGCGATGCGCGTCTGACAGCTCCGACGCGCATACAGCCAATCAGGAGAGTGCCACGACGTGGCGCTCCCTGATTGGCTGAAGGGACTTTCTGTGACAGCAGTCACGGGGGGTCCCTGCATTTGGGGAAAGGGGTCCCATGTGTAAACATGGGACCCCTTTCAGTCCGTCTGGATCGGCTATGCGTTTTTTTTTTTTTTTTGCCAAGTACGAGGATTACAATAAAAGAACCGGACACTGGATCAGGTGAGTATATAATTTTATTTTCAGGTACCCCGGACGTCGACAGACGGAGACGTGGCCAGAGTCGGCGTGTCAACATAGGTAAGTATGTATGTGTCGGCATGTATGTAATAAAGTTTTACTTTCAAAGTGTGTGTGTCCTGTTTTTATTTGGGTATTTTTTTTGCAGAAGAACTACAGGTACCAGTGGGCCCGTTTCCCCCCCCCACATGCTGGTACTTGTGGTTCTCCAAGTACCAGCTTGCGGGGGAGGCTTGCTGGGACTTGTAGTTCTTCTGCAAAAAACAATATTCTTTCATTTTTACACTTCCGCAGCCCTTGGATGGGGGGGACAGCCTCAGGCTTCACCCCTGGCCCTTGGGTGGCTGGGGGGGAACCCCTTGATTGAAGGGTTCCCCACTCCTCCAGGGTACCCCGGCCAGGGGTGACTAGTTGGGTATTTAATGCCACGGCCGCAGGGAGCGGTATAAAAGTGTCCCCCGGCTGTGGCATTATCTGTCCAGCTAGTGGAGCCCGGTGCTGGTACAAAAAATACGGGGGACCCCTACTCTTTTTGTCCCCCGTATTTTTTGCACCAGGCACAGAGCCCGGTGCTGGTTGTTAAAATACGGGGGATCCCCTGTCATTTTTTTCCCCGTATTTTGGCAACCAGGACCGGCTCAAAGAGCCCGAGGCTGGTTATGCTTAGGAGGGGGGACCCCACGCAATTTTTTTTTCGGGTTTTTTACAGTTTTTTTTAACATTTTTATAAATCGAATAAAAATCCGTCAATTCAGCCGTTTTTCGACAGCGGGACTGTCGAATCCGTTTTTTATTGAATATGTCGAATTCCGGCACCCACCTGCCGCAATTCGACGGTCGAATTGTGTCGAATTTAAAAACGGGCGAAAAAGTGCCGCAATTCGCCCGGAATTGCATATACCCCTGTGTCTCTCTAAAGGTACTCTGGGGGAAACTGTGTCTGCATTTTCCTGTGTGTGTGTTTGTATAGCTCACATATACATGTCTAAGAACTCTGTATCATGTGCTGCAGAATGTGCATCTTCTCCTGAAGAGTCTATTCCTTGTACTCAGGACTGTAATATACTGTCTCAGCCTTCTGAATCCGAATGCGAGGGTTTCTTCCATGGCTGTCTCGGCACACAGGGGACTCTGGCTGCGCCAATGGTCTGTGGATGTGGAATCCAAGAAGAGTGTGGAGAACCAACCCTTCACAGGTCAGGCTCTATTTGGGGAAGCGTTAGATGCGTGGATCTCCACGGCAACTGCGGGTAAGTCAACATTCCTTCCCTCAGCTGCACCACCTACTAGGAAATCTTATCCTACGTCTACCATGCAGTCCTTTCGGACCGCGAAAGTTAAAAAGTCCAAACCCCCTTCCACTTTCTTTAGAGGAGGTCAGGAGAAATCCAGAAAACCTGCACCAGCAGATTCACAGGAACAGAAACCTGGTTCTGCTTCCTCAAAATCCTCGGCATGACGGTGGACCTCCCAGCCTGGAGATCGGGCAGGTGGGAGCAAGATTAAGAGATTTCAGTCATGTCTGGGCGTCATCAGGCCTAGACTCCTGGGTACATGATATTGTTACCCAGCGGTACAGACTGGAGTTCGAAGAACTCCCACCTCACAGATTCTTCAAATCAGGCTTACCAGCTTTGCTGACAGAAAGTGTTATCCTACAGGAAGCCATTCAAAAATTACTAAAGTCAAATGTTATTGTTCCAGTTCCACCTCACTTAACAAACAAGGGTTATTACTCAAACCTGTTTGTGGTACCGAAACCGGATGGTTCGGTCAGGCCAATATTGAATCTAAAGTCGTTGAACCCTTATTTGAGGGAATTCAAATTCAAGATGGAGTCTCTGAGAGAGGTAATTTCGGGTCTGGAGGAGGGGGAATTTCTAGTATCCCTGGATATTAAGGATGCGTACCTTCACATTCTGGCCGCCTCACCAGGCTTATCTCAGATTTGCGCTGCTGGACTGTCACTATCAGTTCCAGGCACTGCCGTTTGGCCTCTCCATGGCACCGAAGGTGTTCACCAAGGTCATGGCAGAGATGATGCTACTCCTCCGCAAGCAGGAGGTGAACATAATTCCTTATCTGGACGATCTGCTGATAAAAGCGTCTTCCAGGGAGAAGCTGTTACAGAGCATTGCTCTCTCAACTCAACTACTCCAGGATCATGGGTGGATCCTGAATCTTCCAAAGTTGCATTTGGAGCCGACAAGGAGACTGTCCTTCCTGCGGATGATCCTCGACACAGAAGTACAGAGGGTGTTTCCACCGGAGGAGAATGCGTTGGTGATACAACCAATGGTCCGGGATGTCCTGAAGCCTACCCGGTTATCGGTTCATCAGTGCATTCGCCTTCTGGGAAAGATGGTTGCCTCCTACGTGGGTCTACAGTACGGAAGATTTCATGCATGGTCTTTCCAACTGGATCTCCTGGACAAATGGTCGGTATCTCATCTTCACATGCACCAGAGGATACGTCTGTCACCGAAAGCTAGAATCTCGCTTCTCTGGTGGCTGCAATCTTCTCACCTACTGGAGGGCCGCAGGTTCGGGATTCAGAATTGGATCCTCCTAACCACGGATGCAAGCCTCAGAGGTTGGGGAGCAGTCATCCAAGGGGAAAACTTCCAAGGAAGGCAGTCAAGTCTGGAATCCATCCTTCCGATTAAACATTCTAGAACGAAGGGCCGTAAACAACGGTCTTCTACAAGCAGCACATCTTCTGAAAGATCAGGCCATTCAGGTTCAGTCGGAAAATGTAACGACAGTGGCCTACATAAATTAACAAGTCGGAACGAAGAGCAGAGCTGCAATGTCAAAGGTAACAAGAATCACCCTTTGGGCGGAAAAGCACGCGGTGGCGCTGTCAGCAGTCTTCATTCCGGGAGTGGACAACTGGGAAGTGGACTTCCTCAGCAGACACGATCTCTATCCAGGAGAGTGGAACCTCCACCTAGAGGTGTTCGCAGAGGTGACAAACCTTTGGGGCGTACCTCAAATAGACATGATGGCCTCCCGCCTCAACAAGAAGCTTTGGAGGTACTGTTCCAGGTCAAGGGACCCACAAGCAGTGGCGGTGGATGCCCTGGTATCTCCATGGGTGTTCAAGTCAGTGTATGTGTTCCCTCCACTTCCACTCATCCCAAGGATTCTCAAACTAAAAAAAAGAAAGAGTTCAGGCGATCCTCATTGCTCCGGACTGGTCAAGGAGGGCTTGGTACGCGGATCTTCTGGAGTTAATGTTGGAAGATCCGAGGCCTCTTCCTCTTTCAGAGGACCTTCTGCAACAGGGGCCGTTCGCTTATCAAGACTTACCACGGCTATGTTTGACGGCATGGAGGTTGAACGCCAGATCTTAGCTCGGAAGGGCATTTCGAAAGAGGTTATTTCTATCCTGACACAAGATAGGAAAGCAGTAACGTCTAAACATTACCATCGAATTTGGAAAAAGTACGTGTCTTGGTGTAAGAAGAAGTTTCCTACGGTGGAGTTTCAACTAGGGCGGTTTCTCCTCTTTCTGCAGGCAAGTGTGGATGTGGGCCTGAGGTTGGGCTCCATAAAAGTCCAGATTTCGGCCTTGTCCATTTTCTTCCAGAAACTGGCTGCCCTCCCTGAGGTTCAGACTTTCTTGAAAGGGGTTCTGCACATCCAGCCTCCCTTTGTGCCTCCTACGGCATCTTGGGATCTTAATGTGGTGCTGCAGTTCCTGCAGTCAGATTGGTTGGAACCTTTACAGGAGATTGATGTCAAGTTCCTTACTTGGAAGGCGGTCACACTATTGGCATTAGCATCTGCTAGACGTGTGTCGGAATTGGGGACATTGTCCTGCAAGAGCCCCTACTTGATTTTTCCATGAAGATAGAGGCGTCAGCAATTTCTTCCGAAGGTTGTGTCGGCTTTTCATATCAACCAACCTATTGTGGTGCCAGTGGCTACTGACTCCTCAATTACTTAAAAATCCTTGGATGTTGTAAGGGCTTTGAAGATTTATGTGAAGAGAACTTCTCGTCACAGAAAGTCGGACGCTCTGTTTGTCCTTTATGATCCCAACAAGGTTGGGTGGCCTGCTTCTAAGCAGACGATTTCTCGCTGGATCAGGTGTACTATCCAGCATGCTTATTCTACGGCAGGCTTGCAGTGTCCAAAATATGTGAAGGCCCACTCTACTTGTAAAGTTGGTTCTTCCTGGGCGGCTGCCCGGGGTGTCTCAGCTTTACAACTTTGCCGAGCGGCTACTTGGTCAGGATCGAACACGTTTGCTAAGTTCTACAAGTTCGATACCTTGGCCTCTGAGGACCTAAAGTTTGGTCAATCGGTTCTGCAGGAGCCTCCGCGCTCTCCCTCCCATACTGGGAGCTTTGTTACATCCCCATGGTACTAATGTGGACCCCAGCATCCTCTAGGATGTAAGAGAAAATAGGATTTTAATTAACTACCAGTAAATCCTTTTCTCGTAGTCCGTAGAGGATGCTGGGCGCTCGCCCAGCGCTGTTTTCCTGCATTTGTTACTTAGTTAAGTACTGCGTTGTTACTTGGTTAAGTACTGTTGTTCAGCCGTTGCTGAATTGTTTCAAGTTGGTTAGCTTGTATTTCTGTTATGTGTGTCTCACTGCAGGACAGTTTAGTAGAAATATTGGAAATCATTCCCCTAATGGAGTCCAGCCAAGCTGGCTCTGCCCCGCTATCCTGGGAAGGTACACTGCACTGAGTACACTGTAGTGAACCCCCTGGAGAGAGGAACACTGTGCCTTACATGAAACTCACTTTGGCTGACATACAGTGACAGCACACACACACACACACACACACACACACACACACACACACGTTAAATGCACAATTAACCCACAAAGAGCCCTTTCAGGGAGACACAGAGATAGTATGGAGCCAGCACACAGCACCCTTACTGCTAATGCCAAGCTTAGCTGGGTCGCAGCCTAAGTACCCAGATTGGGGACTTGGTACACTAGTAAGCACTCCACCCTGCTATGACCCCCTGGTACCGCTAAGGTAATCTAGAGTCTCTCCGTAGGAGTTGCGCGTCCCTATCAGTCAGTGTCTGTGTCCACAGCAGAGGGAAAATGGTGCTGGTGAGCTGCTGGATCCGCTCATAGTGAAGCTCCTGGCTGACGTTATTTTGTGCCTAAAATGGAGTCAGCCCCCTTCTAAGTCTGTAATGCCAGTCTGGGTACTGTGTACACATATAGTGTACTGAGACTCTGTTCAATCCTTCAGAAGCTGTGTGTCTGTACTGAATCTGGAGACCCAGTCGCCCCCTGTAGAAGCCATGCGTCTCCGTACCCTCATGCCGACATAATGGCCGGCGACCCGCTAACCGGGACACCGGCTCAGTACTCACCACTCTTCTATCTTCTGGCTCTGTTAGGGGTGGCGGTGTGCTGTGGTAATGTACGCTGGCCATGGTGGGGCTTGCGAATAGTTCCCTCAGGAGCTAGTGTCCTATCAGCGGGGAACGGAACCATTAACCCTTCACGAGGTGGGGTTATTCCTCCCCCTAAGTCCCACGTAGCAGGCAGGCTGGTGCCATCCAGTCCTGCCTGAAAATAACTAAAAGATAAAATAAACGCAGAAAACTCTTCAGGAACTTCCAGCAATGTGACCGGCTCCTCCGGGCACATTTTCTAGACTGAGTCTGATAGGAGGGGCATAGAGGGAGGAGCCAGCGCACACTATCAAATTCTTAAAGTGCCCAAGGCTCCTAGTGGACCAGTCTATATCCCATGGTACTAAATGGATTCCCAATATTCCCTAGGACGTAAGAGAAAATACTTTTTTTTGTTGGAAAAGTTTGTGCCCTGGCAATTGTTTCATTGTAACTTTGAATTTGTGGCACCCAAAGCGAAAAACATTGCCTACCTGTCTGTTGAAGGCTTGGCCAACCTGTGGCTCTCCAGCTTTTGTGAAACTACACATCCCAGCATGCCCTGTCATAGTTTAAGCATTCCCTAATAGCAAAACTGGGCCAGGGCATGAGGTTTCACAACAGCTGGAGAGCCACACATTGGCCCTCATTCCGAGTTGTTCGCTCGTTAGCTGCTTTTAGCAGCATTGCATACGCTAGGCCGCCGCCCTCTGGGAGTGTATCTTAGCTTAGCAGAATTGTGAACGAAAGATTAGCAGAACTGCTACTAAATAATTCCCTGCAGTTTCTGAGTAGCTCCAGACCTACTCACAGATTTCGATCAGCTCAGTCAGTTTAGTTCCTGGTTTGACGTCGCAATCACGCCCTGCGTTCGGCCAGCCACTCCCCCGTTTCTCCAGACACTCCCGCGTTTTTCCCTGACACGCCTGCGTGTCACGCCTGCGTTTTTAGCACACTCCCGGAAAACGCTCAGTTACCACCCAGAAACGCCCCTTTCCTGTCAATCATTCACCGATCAGCAGTGCGACTGAAAATCGTTGTTCAAACACCAGAAAATCTACTAAGTTTTGTGTTAAATAACTTAGCGCATGCGCTCTGCGTACCATGCGCAGTTAGCAACAAATCGCAGCATAGCAAAAATCGGCAACGAGCGAACAACTCGGAATGACCCCCATTGTTTGGCCTGGTCTACTGCATCACAGCACTGTGCAAAGCATCTCAACCGAAGTCCTCAAACCACAGTCCAGAGTAGAAATAAAGGCAAGAAAAAAAAAGCTATTACTGCAGAAACAGTTTAGTTTACAAGACCAGCATTTTAGAACGGCAAGTGCCTGCGCTCCTCCAACACCTACTATTACCAAAGATGTACAGTGAAAAAAAGTTTAATAAATGGAAGTCTGCTAGACAATGAATATAAAGCTCACCGAGGGGGGCGTGGCCTGGCCTGTGAGCTGTGAGGAGGTGATCTCAGAGAGCTCCTGCCGGCCCTGCTCTTTTTAATACAATAAAACCGCTTTAGGGGGTCCTTAATCCCTCTAATATATATTACTGCCTCCCTCTATCATCTGGGACCAGAGGGTCTGGGTTGCGGAGCCGGGTAGACCTTTTAAGGGTTCCTGCAGGTTGCGGCCCTCCCCTTCATAGAGAGCCGGGGACTGTGGTGTGATCTCCCCCCGGCCGGAAGTGCGGGTGTGCGGGCCGATCGGCGGCGGAGCTCGGGAAGGACAACTTCTCCCGACCATACGCACGCCTGTCCTGTGCCTGGCTGGCCTGCTGCGGGAACCCCCCGTCGCCAGCGCTACACAGAGCGGAGACTCGGCGCACGGAGCGGGGACCCGCTACTCAGCGCGGACGCGTCTCCTGCGCGCCGGAGGCCGCACGCAAAGCCCCTCTCTCCCCCCTGGCTGTGAGCCGCCTTATCACCTGCGGTTTCACTCACCCTCCCCACCAACGATCCGGCTCGCTCCGGGGGCTCCTGGTGCCTCTGTTGTGGAGGCCTTGCTTGGGGGACTGGCGGCGCCATTTTGGTTGTGGGCTATACGCCCACACTACAGATAATAAACAAGGCTGTGGGGAATCGGGGCCCTGGTTCCTACACCCCCCCACACTGCAGAGTTCTGCCTCGGGGGCGTGGCCTGGAGGCTGACCTGACGGGTGGTGTTTCCCATAAGCGCCCAGGGACCTGGGAGTTCTTGACTTGCTCCGCCTGCACTGCAGACGCTACCTGAGCAGAGGGAGAGACGAGGGACCCTGGTGAAGCCAGGCCGGGAGCCCCAGAGCCCGGGCGGTGGCCATCTTGGATCGCGAGTGTTACAAAGAAAAGCGGCGGTGTTCTGGCGGCGGGGTCCCTCGGAGCCCAGGTGAGCCTCACGTCACCCCGACCTGCATAAGCCGCTTTCCTCTCCTCTCCCCTCCCTGCGACCTCCTGTCGGACCGCTCCCTCACCTGCTGCGGACAGTCCGCCAGACCTACAACGGCCCTCTGTCCACATACAACCGTCCCCTGGGGTTGTAGCCCCGTGCTCTGGACGACTCCACCTGTTACCCGACTTCCCCCCACGCACCCTGCACGACCCCTTCTTGCCCTCTGGAGCTGAAACCGTTCCCATAAGGGCCCATCAACCGCGGCCCCCGGCTACGCCTGGCCCTGCACACTGTTTATATCGGGCACTGTAGCGGCCCAGCTTGGGACTGCGCAAGTGGGACTCGCTGGTGTCCTTGCGGATCGCCCTGTGTCCTGTGAGCGCTACACAGAGTTCCTCTCTGCCAGGTGAATCCTACTCGGGGTGCATACTCCGAATGCCTCTCCCCTCCCTATAGAGGCCCTCTGTCTCCCTCGTTACATACCTCCACTAATTGACGCCCCCCTCCGTCGCAGCTCCCCGAAGTTTTGCCACAAGCTGCCAACGCTGCTGCTCCACGCAGTAATGCAATACCTCGTGCTCTCGTCCTCCGTTGCTCTCCGTGAGGCCACCTGATGATCACCTGAGACCAGTCCGCGGGGAGTGACCGCTCCCTGGGAGCCCTGCTGTTCTATGTATCTTCTTGATTCTGACGCATCTTGAGTTTATTGCAAACACCCTCCTTGCTATCTCCCTGGAGCATAAGGCGTACCTCAAAATCCTCTAAACGGAGCAACAACAACAACCGATCTCAAAAATCCACGAGATCTTAAGCAGACCTGTGGCCTTTCCTTCATCCATCAATATTCCCACAGATGGAGAGCCGTTCTTCACCCCACCCCCCGACGTCTACCTCTGCCTCCTTGATCTCAAATCCGGCTGACGACATGGCTGACCCCGGTACGGTGGGAGGCCGGGACCTCCGGGAAATTCTGACCTTCATGAAGTCACTTCCCACTAAGCAAGACCTTCAAGACACCATTAGGAATGAGCTCGCTCCATTAAAAGCGAAATCTCACACCTGTCTGATCGCGTAGTGAACTTGGAAGAAGACCAAGAAGCCAATGTCTCCTGTATGTCCTTGTTGAGAGACTCCATCTCTGCTCAATCCAAGGAAATCCGTGCTTTACAGTCTAGGATGACGGATATCGATAACAGAGGCAGACGGAATAATATCCGCATCCGTGGTCTCCCGGAAGACGTTTCACAGTCTGGGTTAGTGGATGCCCTGACCAAGATATTTAATGAACTCTTGAATAAAGATTCAGACAACATTATCACTTTTGACAGAGCCCACAGAGCCCTCCGACCGAGAGGCCTCACCACCGACAGGCCCCGAGACGTTATTTGCCGGCTCCATTATTTCTCCCAGAAAGAGGAGATTATGTCCAAAGCCCGTCAACTGGCCAAAATTGATTTCAACGGCTCCGACATCAGCCTCTATCAAGATCTTTCCTGGTACACGCTCCAGCAATGGAAATCCTTGAAACCCCTAACAGACGAACTGAGGAAACGTCAACTGCGGTATCGATGGGGTTTCCCCTTTAACCTCCAGGCTTGCTCCTCTGGAAAATGGTTCACCCTGTCTTCTCATGCAGACCTCTCCTCGTTCTGCTCTTCATTAGGTCTACCTCCGTTGGACATTCCGGATTGGGAGTTTTCTCTCTCTGATGTCCCTCTCCCTGAAAGGGCTCCTGACCTACAACCATGGCATGAGGTACGCGGCGCCAAGAAGAGAAGCCAACCGAACGCTTCCCCCTCCAAGCCTACTTTGCGCTGAGGACTTTTCTGTTTTAATGTTACTGTTTTTGCTTCTTTCAAGAGTCTCTTATTACTACAACAGTGGTGGAGGGTACTCCTTCTTCTACAAGAGTTCTCACATACGCTTATCGTTAAATCTCTTACTGTTGAGGGATGTTATTACTAACTAACCAATCTGTCTGTTTGAGCTGGCCGGTTGGTGGTGGGGGCTGTGGATCATTCTGCTGCCCCTGTTGCCCGCCGTCCGGTCCTCTTAATGCAAGTTTTTTTTTGGTTTGTTTTTTCCTTCCTTTTTGTGTCAGTTTTGGGCATATTTTTTCACCATGGCTCCTGGCACGGTTCACTCCCATTCCCCCATTGAACCCACCCTTGGCTTACTGCCGGTAGGGAGGCTTAAAGTACTACGGTTCAGTCTCCCCCCTGCGGGTCTTTTTCTGATGTTATTACATTGTTATTGTATCTTTTTTTTCTTTGTCTCTTTTTCCATGCCTACTCCTCTTCCTTCCCCTTTTCTATCCTTTCACTTTCAGGTTTATAGAAATTCGCTCTATTTCACTCCACAATGAGTGTCCCTGGGATGATTAAAGTGCTGTCCCTTAACGCGCGTGGTCTTAACACGCCGGAAAAGAGATCTAGCCTTTTACATTTACTGAGGTCTGAAAGGGCAGATGTTGCGTTAGTACAAGAAACCCATTTTAAAGTTGGAATTCGTAATCCCTCTCTTACCAGTCGCTATTTCCCCACGGCATATTACAGCAATACCCCAGGTAGCAAGTCCAAGGGAGTGGCTATTATTTTCTCCAAGGATTTACACATTTCTGACGTATCCACACATAGAGTGGTTCCGGGTAGACTCCTCCTCTTGACTTGTAAACTCTTTGAACAACTGTTTACTTTTGCAGTGATGTATGCCCCAAACCAGGCCCAATTGTCTTTTTTTCAATTCCCATCTCCCGAGATTGAACTCTCTGTTCCAAGGCATTACTGTCTTGGGTGGGGACTTCAATTGGACTTTGGACCCCAGTACTGACACATCATCCCAAACCCCTAGATTTGTTGCATCTAAATACCACCATATCAAACGGTTACTTCATACACAACAACTAGCTGACTTCTGGAGAACCCTCAACCCCTCGGGTCGTGACTATTCCTTCTATTCACACCCCCATCGGGTTTATTCCCGCATAGATTACTTGTTCCTTAGCCATAGACACCTCCCGCTTCTCATAGACGCCACTATCGGCTCTATCACCTGGTCAGACCACGCTCCGGTGACGTTGACTCTAGATCTCCCTCACGGTCCCCGCAAACAATGGACCTGGAGACTCAATGTGTCCCTTCTCTACGACACACTTTGTAAAGATGCCTTGGAAAAGGCTATAGACGATTATATTGCCACGAATGACACAGGCGATGTCTCTCACCTAACTATGTGGGAGGCACATAAGTGTGTACTCCGGGGCAAGCTGATCCAACTAGGCACTTATAAGAAGAAGCAGAGGCAGTCTCTGATCTCAGGTCTTCTAACTAGGATTCACGCCCTCGAGACCTCTCACAAGGCATCATTGTCAGATAGGACCCTAGTGGAATTGACGGAAGCCCGCTCACAGTTGAATAAACTCCTGTCGGATAATATAATTCTCTCCATCCGTAAATGTAACCAGAAATACTATCAGTGGGGTAATAAACCTGGCCGAGTTCTAGCTCAGGCTATACGTACTCAACACTCGGCCTCGTTTATTGGCTCTGTGAAGGATGCCAAGGGAGTCCCCAAATTTAAATCACCTGAGATTCGCGCGTGCTTTGCACGGTTTTACGCCTTGCTCTACAACTTAGAAAATGCCCCCCCCCCCCGGGTGCAGACCCCCGCCTTTCACTCCAAAAAATAAGGGACTATCTGCGGTCCATAGAGTATCCCGTTCTCCCGCCCTCGAAACTTAGCTTGCTGGAAGCCCCTTTCACTGCCCAAGAACTGGATCACGCCATTTCCTCTATGCCATCCGTGAAAAGCCCTGGCCCTGATGGCTTCACTATTGCATACTATAAGGTGTTTAAGGATAGACTGATTCCCCTACTTCTTAGAGCATTCAACTCCATTTCATCTGGCTCTCATTTTTCCCGTGACTCTCTGGAGGCCTATGTTTCGGTGATACCGAAGTAGGGCAAAGATCCCTCGGTTTGCTCCAGTTATAGGCCCATCTCCCTCCTGAATGTGGATCTTAAGATCTATGCGAAGATCCTGGCCAATAGATTGAAGACGTTGATACCTATCTTAGTTCACAATGACCAGGTTGGTTTTGTTATGGGCCGAGAGGCTAAAGACAATACAACCAAAATCCTTAATCTTATCCACTTAGCTTCCCACAGTTCTACTCCCACAATCCTACTCTCTACTGATGGCGAAAAGGCATTTGATAGGGTCAGTTGGAAATTTATTACCTCAATTTTAGAGCACATTGGCTTAGGTCCCAACGCACATGCTTGGATACTAGCCCTCTACGACTCTCCGACTGCAAAGGTACGCGTAAATGGCACCCTGTCTGCACCATTCACCATAAGCAATGGCACTAGGCAAGTCTGCCCACTATCTCCATTGATCTTCGTGCTCTGTATTGAAGCGCTAGCTAGACCCATACGAGCTAATCAGGACATCAGAGGTTTTGTTGTGGGAGATGGAGAGTACAAATTAGCACTGTTTGCGGACGACCTTTTAGCCATAGTATCCCATCCCACCGACTCCTTACCACACCTGATGGACGAGCTTGACCTCTATGGACAACTTTCCAACTTCAAAATTAATTACTCTAAATCTAGCGCTCTTAATATTTCCACCCCTGCAGAGTCCGTAGTAGTCCTTAAACGTTCTTTCTCTAGCATCCTAGTGGATGCTGGGGACTCCGTAAGGACCATGGGGAATAGACGGGCTCCGCAATAGACTGGGCACTCTAAGAAAGATTTAGTACTACTGGTGTGCACTGGCTCCTCCCTCTATGCCCCTCCTCCAGACCTCAGTTAGAATCTGTGCCCAGACAGAGCTGGGTGCATTTTAGTGAGCTCTCCTGAGCTTGCTAATAAGAAAGTATTTTAGTTAGGTTTTTTATTTTCAGAGAGCTTCTGCTGGCAACAGACTCTCTGCTACGTGGGACTGAGGGGAGAGAAGCAAACCTACTAACTGCGGCTAGGTTGCGCTTCTTAGGCTACTGGACACCATTAGCTCCAGAGGGATCGAACACAGGAACCTAACCTTGGTCGTCTGTTCCCGGAGCCGCGCCGCCGTCCTCCCCGCAGAGCCAGAAGACAGAAGCCGGCGGGTTGAAGCAAGAAGACGTCAAAATCGGCGGCAGAAGACTCCTGTCTTCATATGAGGTAGCGCACAGCACTGCAGCTGTGCGCCATTGCGCCCACATTAACCCACACACTCCGGTCACTGTAGGGTGCAGGGCGCAGCGGGGGGCGCCCTGGGCAGCAATTGATTACCTCCTGGCAAAAAAGCAGCATATATACAGCTGGGCACTGTATTATGCATGAGCCCCCGCCATTAATTTTACACAAAATCGCGGGACAGAAGCCCGCCGCTGAGGGGGCGGGGCCTTCTTCCTCAGCACTCACCAGCGCCATTTTCTCTCCACAGCTCCGCTGAGAGGAAGCTCCCCAGGCTCTGCCCTGCAGACTCACGGTAGAAAGAGGGTAAAAAGAGAGGGGGGGGCACATAAATTTAGCGCATTAATCATATATACAGCAGCTACTGGGTAAACACTAAGTTACTGTGTGATTCCTGGGTCATATAGCGCTGGGGTGTGTGCTGGCATACTCTCTCTCTGTCTCTCCAAAAGGCCTTGTGGGGGTCCTGTCCTCATATAGAGCATCCCCTGTGTGTGTGGTGTGTCGGTACGCGTGTGTCGACATGTTTGACGAGGAGGGCCATGTGGAGGCAGAGCAGGTGCAGATGAATGACGTGTCTCCGCCGACGGCGCCGACACCTGATTGGATGGATATGTGGAAGGTGTTAAATGATAATGTAAACTCCTTGCATAGAAGGTTGGATAAATCTGATGCCTTGGGACAGTCGGGGTCTCAGCCCATGCCTGATCCTACAGCGCAGAGGCCGTCAGGGTCTCAGAAGTGCCCACTATCCAAAATTGTTGACACCGATATCGACACGGATTCTGACTCCAGTGTCGATGACGATGATGCAGAATTGCAGCCTAAAATGGCTAAAGCCATCCGCTACATGATTATAGCAATGAAGGATGTATTGCACATATCAGAGGTAAACCCTGTCCCTGACAAGAGGGTTTATATGTATGGGGAGAAAAAGCAAGAGGTGACTTTTCCCCCTTCACATGAGTTAAATGAGTTATGTGAAAAAGCGTGGGATTCCCCCGATAGGAAAGTGCTGATTTCCAAAAGGTTACTTATGGCGTACCCTTTCCCGCCAACGGACAGGATGCGCTGGGAATCCTCCCCTAGGGTAGATAAAGCTCTGACACGCTTATCTAAGAAGGTGGCCCTGCCGTCACAGGATACGGCCTCCCTAAAGGATCCTGCTGATAGGAAGCAGGAAAGTATCCTGAAGTCTGTTTATACACATTCAGGTACTCTATTGAGGCCGGCAATTGCGTCGGCCTGGATGTGTAGTGCTGTAGCAGCATGGACAGATAATCTGTCTGAGGAACTGGATACCTTAGACAAGGATACCATTTTACTGACCCTGGGGCATATAGAAGACGCTGTCCTATATATGAGGGATGCCCAGAGGTACATTTGCCTACTGGGCTCTAGAATAAATGCAATGTCAATTTCTGCCAGAAGGGTCCTGTGGACTCGGCAATGGACAGGTGATGCCGACTCCAAAAAGCACATGGAGGTTTTACCTTACAAGGGTGAGGAATTGTTTGGGGACGGTCTCTCGGACCTAGTTTCCACAGCTACGGCTGGGAAGTCAAATTTTTTGCCATATATTCCCTCACAGCCTAAGAAAGCACCGTATTACCAAATGCAGTCCTTTCGATCACAAAGAAGCAAGAAAGTCAGAGGTGCATCCTTTCTTGCCAGAGGCAGGGGTAGAGGAAAGAAGCTGCACCATACAGCTAGTTCCCAGGAACAGAAGTCCTCCCCGGCTTCCACTAAATCCACAGCATGACGCTGGGGCTCCACAGGTGGAGCCAGGAGCGGTGGGGGCGCGTCTCCGAAATTTCAGCCACCAGTGGGTTTGCTCACAGGTGGATCCCTGGGCTATACAGATTGTGTCTCAGGGATACAAGCTGGAATTCGAAGTGATGCCCCCTCACCGTTACCTCAAATCGGCTCTGCCAGCTTCCCCCATGGAAAGGGAAGTAGTGTTAGCGGCAATTCACAAGTTATATCTCCAGCAGGTGGTGGTAAAGGTTCCCCTCCTTCAACAGGGAAGGGGATACTATTCCACAATGTTTGTGGTACCGTAACCGGACGATTCGGCCAGACCCATATTGAATTTAAAGTCCCTGAACATTTATCTGAAAAGATTCAAGTTCAAAATGGAATCGCTCAGAGCGGTCATTGCAAGGCTGGAAGAGGGGGATTTTATGGTGTCTCTGGACATCAAGGATGCTTACTTGCATGTCCCCATTTATCCACCTCATCAGGAGTACCTCAGATTTGTGGTACAGGACTGTCATTACCAATAGCAGACGTTGCCGTTTGGGCTCTCCACGGCACCGAGAATATTTACCAAGGTAATGGCAGAAATGATGGTGATCCTGAGAAAGCAAGAAGTCACAGTTATCCCATACTTGGACGATCTCCTCATAAAGGCGAGGTCCAGAGAGCAGTTGCTGATCAGCGTAGCACACTCTCAGGAAGTGTTGCAGCAGCATGGCTGGATTCTGAATATACCAAAGTTGCAGCTGATTCCTACGACGCGTCTGCCCTTTCTGGGCATGATTCTGGACACAGACCAGAAGAAGGTGTTTCTCCCGGCGGAGAAGGCTCAGGAGCTCGTGACTCTAGTCAGAGACCTCTTAAAACCGAAACAGGTGTTGGTGCATCACTGCACGCGAGTCCTGGGAAAGATGATGGCATCGTACGAAGCCATTCCCTTCGGCAGGTTCCATGCGAGGATCTTTCAGTGGGATCTGTTGGACAAGTGGTCCGGATCGCATCTTCAGATGCATCGGCTGATCACCCTGTCCCCGAGGGCCAGGGTGTCTCTTCTGTGGTGGCTGCAGAGTGCTCACCTTCTCGAGGGCCGCAGGTTCGGCATACAGGACTGGGTCCTGGTGACCACGGATGCGAGCCTCTGAGGATGGGGGGCAGTCACTCAGGGAAGAAACTTCCAAGGGTTGTGGTCAAGTCAGGAGGCTTGTCTGCACATAAATATCCTGGAACTAAGGGCCATATACAACGCCCTGAGTCAAGCGGAGCCTCTGCTTCGCAACCAACCGGTGCTGATTCAGTCAGACCACATCACCGCAGTGGCTCATGTAAACCGCCAGGGCGGCACAAGAAGCAGAGTGGCGATGGCGGAAGCCACCAGGATTCTTCGTTGGGCGGAGAATCACGTGCAAGCACTGTCAGCAGTGTTCATTCCGGGAGTGGACAACTGGGAAGCAGACTTCCTCAGCAGGCACGACCTCCACCCGGGAGAGTGGGGACTTCATCACGAAGTCTTCACTCAGGTTACAAATCGATGGGAACTGCCACAGGTGGACATGATGGCATCCCGTCTCAACAAAAAGCTACAAAGGTATTGCGCCAGGTCAAGAGACCCTCAGGCGATAGCTGTGGACGCACTAGTAACACCGTGGGTGTTCCAGTCGGTCTATGTGTTTCCTCCTCTTCCTCTCATATCCAAGGTGCTGAGAATCGTAAGAAAAAGAGGAGTGAGAACGATACTCATTGTTCCGGATTGGCCAAGAAGGACTTGGTACCCGGAACTGCAAGAAATGCTCACAGAGGACCCATGGCCTCTGCCTCTCAGACAGGACCTGTTGCAACAGGGGCCCTGTCTGTTCCAAGACTTACCACGGCTGTGTTTGACGGCATGGCGGTTGAACGCAGGATCCTAGCGGAAAAAGGCATTCCGGATGAAGTTATTCCTACGCTGATAAAGGCTAGGAAGGACGTGACAGCAAAACACTATCACCGTATATGGCGAAAATATGTTGCCTGGTGTGAGGCCAGGAAGGCCCTTACAGATGAATTCCAGCTGGGCCGGTTCCTGCACTTCCTACAGTCTGAAGTGACTATGGGCTTGAAGTTGGGGTCCATAAAGGTCCAGATTTCGTCCCTATCCATTTTCTTTCAAAGGGAACTGGCTTCTCTTCCTGAAGTTCAGACGTTTGTTAAGGGAGTGCTGCATATTCAGCCCCCTTTTGTGCCACCAGTGGCACCTTGGGATCTCAACGTGGTGTTGGGTTTCCTGAAATCCCACTGGTTTGAGCCACTTAAGACCGTGGAGCTAAAGTATCTCACGTGGAAGGTGGTCATACTATTGGCCTAAGCTTCGGCTAGGCGTGTGTCAGAATTGGTGGCTTTGTCATGTAAAAGCCCCTATCTGGTTTTCCATATGGACAGAGCAGAATTACGGACTCGTCCACAATTTCTGCCGAAGGTGGTGTCATCTTTTCATTTGAACCAACCTATTGTGGTGCCTGCGGCTACTCGTGACCTGGAGGATTCCAAGTTGCTTGATGTAGTCAGGGCTTTGAAGATCTATGTAGCCAGGACGGCTGGAGTCAGGAAAACTGACTCGCTGTTTATCCTGTATGCATCCAACAAGCTGGGTGCTCCTGCTTCAAAGCAAACCATTGCTCGCTGGATTTGTAACACGATTCAGCAGGCTCATTCTGCGGCTGGATTGCCGCATCCAAAATCAGTGAAAGCCCATTCCACAAGGAAAGTGGGCTCTTCTTGGGCGGCTGCCCGAGGGGTCTCGGCATTACAGCTTTGCCGAGCAGCTACTTGGTCGGGTACAAACACATTTGCTAAGTTCTACAAGTTTGATACCCTGGCTGAGGAGGACCTTGTGTTTGCCCATTCGGTGCTGCAGAGTCATCCGCACTCTCCCGCCCGTTTGGGAGCTTTGGTATAATCCCTATGGTCCTTACGGAGTCCCCAGCATCCACTAGGACGTTAGAGAAAATAGGATTTTACTCACCGGTAAATCTATTTCTCGTAGTCCGTAGTGGATGCTGGGCGCCCGTCCCAAGTGCGGACTTTCTGCAATACGTGTATATAGTTATTGCTTAATAAAGGGTTATGTTATGTTGGCATCCATTGTTTGATGCTCTGTTGTTGTTCATACTGTTGACTGGGTAAGTTTATCATAAGTTATACGGTGTGATTGGTGTGGCTGGTATGAGTCTTACCCTGGATTCCAAAATCCTTTCCTTGTAATGTCAGCTCTTCCGGGCACAGTTTCCTTAACTGAGGTCTGGAGGAGGGGCATGGAGGGAGGAGCCAGTGCACACCAGTAGTACTAAATCTTTCTTAGAGTGCCCAGTCTCCTGCGGAGCCCGTCTATTCCCCATGGTCCTTACGGAGTCCCCAGCATCCACTACGGACTACGAGAAATAGATTTACCGGTGAGTAAAATCTTATTTTCCCCTTCTCATGGCAATCTTCTCATATAACATACCTCGGTGTAAAGTTGTCCGCTAGTGAGTCCCAGCTGTTCCTGTTAAATTATTTGCCTCTTTTGCAAACAATTCGGAATGATTATTCTAGATGGAATATGAGATATCTATCTTGGTTTGGGAGGATAAATATAGTTAAGATGAATACCCTTCCTAAACTATTGTACGTAATGCAGGCCCTCGCAGTACGCATCCCAGAGTCCTGGTTCCGATCCATTTCGCGATTGATCCAACAGTTTGTCTGGCAACGGAGGAGACCTAGACTTAAACGCTCCCACTTGACTAAATCAATCAAAAATGGCGGCCTCAAACTTCCCGATATAAAACATTATTACCATGCCATTCTTCTAAGCAGAATTATAGATTGGATGAGAAGTCGCGAGCTCAAACAATGGGTGGTATTGGAGGGCCTGTACGTGCAGCATTCCCGGAAATATTCCCTTGGCTCCCCTCCTTCCCGAAGTTACTCCTCCCCCATCCCACTATTGCTCCCACGCTAGCCGGCTGGAAAACACTACGGGGTCTTCCCTACATCTCATCCAAATTTTGCTCCTTGACATCTTTTCTGGCCAACCCTGAGTTTCCACCGGGTCTTAGCCCCGGCCAGATGGTGTCGGCGACTGGAGTCAAACAGTTCACAGACTTGAGGGCGAGGTAGGACATCCCTCAACAGGACTTTTGGAAGTTTCTACAGATAAGGCACTTCTTGACAACTAATACTAGACTTCACAGCGCCGCCAGGGAGTTGACCCTATTTGAGAAGCTTTGCGTTGCAACCCTAAACCCGACCCACACTATATCCACGCTATATAAAATTGTTTGCCATTCCCGACCTGTCGATACCCCGCCTTTTGCTGTGGCCTGGGAGAGAGACTTGGGCATCTCCTTATCATCTAGAGACTGGGAAAGAATTTTCTTAAAAACTCACTTGAGCTCTGTCTGTGTCCAGGTCCGGGAGACACAATACAAAGTTGTGACAAGGTGGTATAGACACCCCTCCCTCCTCCATGCTATGTATCCCTCCTCGCCAGCCCACTGCTGGCGTTGTTCCTCCACAACTGGCTCCCTCTTACACATTTGGTATACTTGCTCCATGATCCAACCATTTTGGCGGGAGGTTGTGCTGGTTTCTCAGGACATTCTTAAAACTCAGATTCCCTCAGACCCTGCAATTTGGCTTATTAACCACTCTAATATTCCAGTGTCCCAATACAAACACTCATTACTGCGTCATCTCAGCAATACAGCACGTGCTGTAATCCCGGCCATGTGGAGGTCCCACCTCCCCCCTACACGTCGTGCATGGTTCGCTAAACTGGACTATTTTATGAGAATGGAAGACTTGTTTCTCTCATCGATAGGCAAGTCTGGCGAATTCGATTCTACTTGGCTCCCTTGGTTGGAATACAAGGCCTCCCAGGCCTACTTAGCCACTCCCATGGATAGCAGTTAATATCCCTATAGCTCTGCTTGTATACCTCAATAAGTGGGACCTCTTACTTCCTCTTGTCCCCTTCTCTCCTTTTCTTCCTTCCTACTTTTCCTTGCTTCTTTACTCAATGCCTAATGGCTACCTTTCCCTGGTTCTCTTTTAGTATTTATACTTCTTAGTATATAAGAACACAATTTATTGGTGATGTACAGTGCAGCTCACAGCAGGCACACCATAGCCACCCTACGATATTGTATTACAGTATCCCCAGATCCTTAGATGTTGTGCTCTATCTGCCAGACCACTTTGCTGCTCCTACCTTTGAAGGTTCTTTATTTCTCTGCTGGCTTGCTATCCTTGCTCTAAGCATTTTTACATTAGATCTGTGACTATATACTTTATTGGTATCAATGTTTCTAAATTTGAATATGTCTGTGTTCTTTAATGTTTATGTCTTTGAAATCTTTAATAAAAATCGATTGTACAAAAAAAGAATATAAAGCTCACCACTAGCATGGAGACCAAAATTAACCAGTATTGAGCTAACCACTGAAGTGTAGAATATTGCTCTTTCATCCACTAGGGGACACTGGAAGTATTCAGACAGCTGGGGTGTGAAGTGATGCAGACGGGAGGTAGCACAATATAATACAAATTTAAAATATGCACAGCTGGCTACTCCCCCTTCACGCCCCATTATTCCTCAGTTTGAAAAATTGTGCTGTAGATGCAGCACAGAAAAGGAGCTACTGCTCCATTAAAGAAATCATTTTTATTTAATAATTCTGAAGCCAAGCCAACCTATCTGAAAGGGGGGCAGAAATATAAATTAACCAGCCTTTGCAACCCTCACACCCCGAATTGCTATATAGCCTGAGTTGACTGTAATTTTGTTGCTCCACTCCCGCAGGGTCTGTCAGCAGCGTCCCTTGGTAGATGAAACCTATATTATTAAAAAAAAATTATTCAGAGAGATCACAGAAGCAGAGTCTCTTATTGTAATAGCGCCATACTATCTAGGACTGGCTCCACTGTATCTTCCCCTCAGAGGGGATAGCCCACTCAAGCTGCACGCCTGCAGTGAAAATACAAAATGCTGCAATTGAAGAATCTTATTCACATCTAACATCTAGCCAGCTCGGAGCTTCCTGCTCTGTTTCCTGCCTCCCACACTCTGGAACCTGTTCAACGGTTCCCCTCCCTGAGATAATAACATTGCCGCAGTAAGCCTTCCAGCGCCGCCTGTCTTCGTTCTCCCATCGGCAATGGCAGCGTCCTGTCCGCTCCGGAGCCTTTGCTCTTGCCGTGGTCGGACCGCCCCTCTGCTCCATCAGCATGCATCTTTTCTCAGTCAGCGCTATCGCCTGGTATATGTGCAACCGCGGCTAAGTTTTTTCTGCTGCCCTACAGAGGGGTTATCGGTTGATGTCTGCGCTGCTGCGCGGAGTTTACTACAAGAAGGGATGTTACCTTAGTGCCTCTCCTGCAGCCCAGCACTAATCGCTTTTATATATTACTCACTCTGCTTCTGCTGAATTCGATCTGAGAAAGAAGCCGAACCCTTCAGACAGGGTCTTTATCTCTCCTACAGTTTTGAGCATTTTTCTCATACGTCCTAGAGGATGCTGGAGACTCCGTAAGGACCATGGGGTATAGACGGGATCCGCAGGAAACATGGGCACACCATAAGACTTTGAATGGGTGTGCACTGGCTCCTCCCTCTATGCCCCTCCTCCAGACCTCAGTTAGAGAAACTGTGCCCAGAGGAGACGGACAGTACGAGGAAAGGATTTTTGTTAATCCAAGGGCAAGATTCATACCAGCCACACCAATCACACCGTATAACTTGAGATATACTAACCAGTTAACAGTATGAAAACAACATAGCATCAGTCCAAGCCCGATGAAAACTATAACATAACCCTTATGTAAGTAAAACTATATACAAGTCTTGCAGAAGTAGTCCGCACTTGGGACGGGTGCCCAGCATCCTCTACGGACTACGAGAAAAAGATTTACCGGTAGGTTTAAAATCTTATTTTCTCTTACATCCTAGAGGATGCTGGGGACTCCGTAAGGACCATGGGGATTATACCAAAGGTCCCAAACGGGCGGGAGAGTGCGGATGACTCTGCAGCACCGATTGAGCAAACAGGAGGTCAGCCAGGGTATCAAACTTATAGAACTTTGCAAAGGTGTTTGAACCCGACCAAGTAGCAGCTCGGCATAGTTGTAGTGCCAAGACCCCTCGGGCCGCCGCCCAAGGCGAGCCCACCTTCCTAGTGGAATGGGCCTTAACCGATTTTGGTAACGGCAATCCAGCCGTAGAATGCGCCTGCTGAATCGTGTTACAGATCCAGCGAGCAATAGTCTGCTTTGAAGCAGGGCCGCCAACCTTGTTGGCTGCATATAGGACAAACTGCTTCTGTTTTTCTGACTCTAGCCGTTCTGGCCACATAAATTTTCAAAGCCCTGACTACATCAAGGGACTCGGAATCCTCCAAGTCTCGCGTAGCCACAGGCACCACAATAGGTTGGTTCATATGAAAAGATGACACCACCTTAGACAAGAATTGAGGACAGGTCCGCAATTCCGCTCTATCCATATGGAAAACCAGATAGGGGCTTTTATGAGACAAAGCCGCCAATTCCGACACTCGCCTAGCTGAAGCCAGGGCTAATAACATGTCCACCTTCCAAGTGAGATATTTTAACTCCACCGTTTGAAGTGGTTCAAACCAGTGCTACTTAACACCACGTTAAGGTCCCAAGGCGCCACCGGAGGTATAAAAGGAGGCTGAATATGCAGCACTCCCTTCACAAAAGTCTGTACTGCTGGGAGAGAAGCCAATTCTTTTTGAAAGAAAATGGATAAGACCGAAATCTGAACCTTAATGGAGCCTAATTTTAGGCCCAAATTCACTGCTGTAGGAAGTGAAGGAAACGGCCCACATGGAATTCTTCCATAGGAGCATTCCTGGCCTCACATCAAGCAACATATTTTCGCCATATACGGTGATAATGTTTAGCTGTCACGTCCTTCCTAGCCTTTATCAGCGTAGGAAAGACCTCATCCGGAATACCTCTTTCTCTGACGTCCTAGTGGATGCTGGGAACTCCGTAAGGACCATGGGGAATAGACGGGCTCCGCAGGAGACTGGGCACTCTAAAGAAAAGATTAGGTACTATTTGGTGTGCACTGGCTCCTCCCTCTATGCCCCTCCTCCAGACCTCAGTTAGAATCTGTGCCCGGCCAGAGCTGGGTGCTCCTAGTGGGCTCTCCTGAGCTTAATAGTAAAGAAAGTATTTATTAGGTTTTTTAGTTTCAGTGAGCTTCTGCTGGCAACAGACTCACTGCTACGTGGGACTAAGGGGAGAGAAGCAAACCTACCTGCTTGCAGCTAGCTTGTTCTTCTTAGGCTACTGGACACCATTAGCTCCAGAGGGTTCGAACACAGGCACCTGTCCTCGATCGTCCGTTCCCGGAGCCGTGCCGCCGTCCCCCTCGCAGAGCCAGAAGAACAGAAGCTTGAAGACGACGAAATCGGCGGCAGAAGACTCCTGTCTTCATTTAAGGTAGCGCACAGCACCGCAGCTGTGCGCCATTGCTCCTAGCACACTTACACACTCCGGTCACTGTAGGGTGCAGGGCGCTGGAGGGGGCGCCCTGGGCAGCAAATGAAGTACCTTTTGGCAATAAAAATACATATATACAGTCTGGCACTGTATATATGTAAAAAACCCCGCCATATTTTTTTACACAGAAAGCGGGACAGAAGCCCGCCACTGAGGGGGCGGGGCCTTCTTCCTCAGCACACCAGCGCCATTTTCTCTTCACAGCTCCGCTGGAAGCAGCTCCCCAGGCTCTCCACTGCAGTATCCAGGTACAAGAAGGGTAAAAAAGAGAGGGGGGGCACATAAATTTAGGCGCAAATAAAACATATAAGGCAGCTATTGGGTAATCACTTATTATAAGTGAAAATCCCTGTGTTATATAGCGCTGTGGTGTGTGCTGGCATACTCTCTCTCTGTCTCCCCAAAGGACTTTGTGGGGTCCTGTCCTCAGTCTGAGCATTCCCTGTGTGTGTGCGGTGTGTCGGTACGGCTGTGTCGACATGTTTGATGAGGAGGGTTACGTGGAGGCGGAGCAAGGGCAGATAAGTGTGGTGTCGCCCCCGTCGGGGCCGACACCTGATTGGATGGATATGTGGAAGGTCTTAAACGACAATGTAAGCTCCTTACATAAAAGGTTTGATGACGCTGCAGCCTTGGGACAGCCGGGGTCTCAGCCCGCGCCTGCCCAGGCGACTCAGAAACCGTCAGGGGCTCATAAACGCCCTCTATCTCAGATGGTTGACACAGATGTCGACACGGAGTCCGACTCAAGTGTCGACGATGATGAGGCACATTTACAGTCTAAAATGACCAAGGCCATCCGATACATGATTATTGCAATGAAAGATGTATTACACATTTCTGAGATTAACCCTGTTAATACCAAGAGGGTTTATATGTTTGGGGAGAAAAAGCAGCCAGTGACTTTTCCCCCATCTGATGAATTATGTGAAGAAGCGTGGAGTTCCCCTGATAAGAAACTAGTGATTTCTAAGAGGTTACTGATGGCGTACCCTTTCCCGCCAACGGACAGGTTACGTTGGGAATCATCCCCTAGGGTGGACAAGGCGCTGACACGCTTATCTAAAAAGGTGGCCCTGCCGTCTCAGGATACGGCCGCCCTAAAGGAGCCTGCGGATAGAAAGCAGGAAGCTATCCTGAAGTCAGTGTATACACACTCTTGTACTCTACTGAGACCTGCTATTGCTTCAGCCTGGATGTGTAGTGCTGTAGCAGCATGGACAGATACTCTGTCAGACGACATAGATTCCCTCGACAGGGATACTGTTTTGCTAACCCTGGGCCATATAAAAGACGTCGTCTTATATATGTGGGATGCTCAGAGGGACATTTTCCTGCTGGGCTCTAGAATTAATGCTATGTCCATTTCTGCCAGGAGGGTCTTATGGACTATGCTGATTCTAAAAAACACATGGAGGTTTTGCCTTATAAGGGTGAGGAATTGTTTGGGGACGGTCTATCGGACCTCGTGTCCACAGTGACAGCTGGAAAGTCGACTTTCTTGCCTCAGGTTTCCTCACAGCCTAAGAAAGCACCGTATTATCAAATGCAGTCCTTTCGTTCTCAGAAAGGCAAGAGGGTCAGGGGCACATCCTTTCTTGCCAGAGGCAGGGGTAGAGGTAAGAAGCTGCACCATGCAGCCAGTTCCCAGGAACAAAAGTCCTCCCCTGCTTCCACTAAGTCCACCGCATGACGTTGGGGCTCCACAGGCGGAGCCAGGTGCGGTGGGGGCGCGTCTCAGAAACTTCAGCAACCAGTGGGTTCGCTCACAGGTGGATCTCTGGGCTGTACAAATTGTATCTCAGGGATACAAGCTGGAATTCGAAGCAACCCCCCCCCCGCTGTTACCTCAAATCAGCCTTGCCAGCTTCCCCCATGGAAAGGGAGGTAGTACTGGCGGCAATTCACAAGCTGTACCTCCAGCAAGTGATTATCAGGGTCCCCCACCTTCAACAGGGAAGGGGTTACTATTCCACAATGTTTGTGGTACCAAAACTGGACGGTTCGGTGAGACCCATTCTGAGTTTAAAATCCTTGAACATTTATATAAAGAAATTCAAGTTCAAAATGGAATCGCTCAGAGCGGTTATTGCAAGCCTGGAAGAGGGGGATTTTATGGTGTCTCTGGACATCAAGGACGCTTACTTGCATGTCCCCATTTACCCACTTCACCCGGAGTACCTCAGGTATGTGGTACAGGACTGTCATTACCAGTTCCAGACGTTGCCGTTTGGCCTGTCCACGGCACCGAGGATATTTACCAAGGTAATGGCCGAAATGATGATACTCCTTCGGAAGAAGGGAGTTATAGTTATCCCGTACTTGGACGATCTCCTCATAAAGGCGAGGTCCAGAGAGCAGTTGTTGATCAGCGTAGCACTCTCTCAGGAAGTGTTGCAACAGCACGGCTGGATTCTGAATGTTCCAAAGTCGCAGCTGATTCCTACGACGCGTCTGCTTTTCCTGGGCATGATTCTGGACACAGAACAGAAGAAGGTGTTTCTCCCGGTGGAGAAGGCCCAGGAATTAGCATCTCTGGTCAGGGACCTCCTGAAACCAAAACAGGTATCGGTGCATCACTGCACGCGAGTCCTGGGAAAGATGGTGGCTTCATACGAAGCCATTCCCTTCGGCAGGTTCCATGCAAGGATCTTTCAGTGGGATCTGTTGGACAAGTGGTCCGGATCGCATCTTCAGATGCATCGGCTGATCACCCTGTCCCCAAGGGCCAGGGTGTCTCTTCTGTGGTGGCTGCAGAGTGCTCACCTTCTCGAGGGCCGCAGGTTCGGCATACAGGACTGGGTCCTGGTGACCACGGATGCAAGCCTCCGAGGATGGGGGGCAGTCACTCAGGGAAGAAACTTCCAAGGGCTGTGGTCAAGTCTGGAGACTTCTCTACACATAAATATACTGGAACTAAGGGCCATTTACAACGCCCTGAGTCAAGCAGAGCCCCTGCTTCGAAACCGGCCAGTGCTGATTCAGTCAGACAACATCACGGCGGTCGCCCATGTAAACCGCCAGGGCGGCACAAGAAGCAGGATGGCAATGGCGGAAGCCACAAAGATTCTTCGGTGGGCGGAGAATCACGTACAAGCACTGTCAGCAGTGTTCATTCCGGGAGTGGACAACTGGGAAATAGACTTCCTCAGCAGACACGACCTCCACCCGTGAGAGTGGGGACTTCATCAAGAAGTCTTCACACAGATTGCAAAGCGATGGGAACTGCCACAGGTGGACATAATGGCGTCCCGCCTCAACAAAAAGCTAAAAAGATATTGCGCCAGGTCAAGGGACCCACAGGCGATAGCTGTGGACGCCCTAGTGACACCATGGGTGTACCAGTCGGTATATGTGTTTCCTCCTCTTCCTCTCATACCCAAGGTACTGAGAATAGTAAGAAAGAGAGGAATAAGAACAATACTCATTGTTCCGGATTGGCCAAGAAGGACTTGGTACCCGGAACTGCAAGAAATGCGCACAGAGGACCCATGGCCTCTGCCTCTCAGGCAGGACCTGCTGCAACAAGGGCCCTGTCTGTTCCAAGACTTACCGCGGCTGCGTTTGAAGGCATGACGGTTGAACGCCGGATCCTAGCGGAAAAAGGCATTCCGGATGAAGTTATTCCTACGCTGATAAAGGCTAGGAAGGACGTGACAGCAAAGCATTATCACCGTATATGGCGAAAATATGTTGCTTGGTGTGAGGCCAGGACGGCCCCTACAGAGGAATTCCAGCTGGGTCGATTCTTGCACTTCCTACAGTCAGGGGTGACTATGGGCCTAAAATTGGGGTCCATAAAGGTCCAGATTTCGGCCCTATCCATTTTCTTTCAAAGGGAACTGGCTTCACTGCCTGAGCTTCAGACGTTTGTTAAGGGAGTGCTGCATATTCAGCCCCCTTTTGTGCCACCAGTGGCACCCTGGGATCTTAACGTTGTGTTGGATTTCCTGAAATCCCACTGGTTTGAGCCACTTAAGACCGTGGAACTAAAGTATCTCACGTGGAAAGTGGTCATGCTGTTGGCTTTAGCATCGGCTAGGCGTGTGTCGGAATTGGCGGCTTTGTCATGTAAAAGCCCATATCTGATCTTCCATATGGACAGGGCAAAATTGAGGACTCGTCCCCAATTTCTCCCAAAGGTGGTATCATCGTTTCATTTGAACTACCTATTGTGGTGCCTGCGGCTACTCGGGACTTGGAGGACTCCAAGTTGCTGGACGTAGTCAGGGCTTTGAAAATATATGTTCCAGAACGGCTGGAGTCAGGAAGATTGACTCGCTGTTTATCCTGCATGCACCCAACAAGCTGGGTGCTCCTGCTTCAAAGCAAACTATTGCTCGCTGGATCTGTAGCACGATTCAGCTGGCTCATTCTGCGGCTGGATTGCCGCATCCAAAATCAGTAAAAGCCCATTCCACAAGGCTGCCCGAGGGGTCTCTGCTTTACAGCTTTGCCGAGCGGCTACTTGGTCGGGTTCAAACACCTTTGCAAAGTTCTACAAGTTTGATACCCTGGCTGAGGAGGACCTTGTGTTTGCTCATTCGGTGCTGCAGAGTCATCCGCACTCTCCCGCCCGTTTGGGAGCTTTGCTATAATCCCCATGGTCCTTACGGAGTTCCCAGCATCCACTAGGACGTCAGAGAAAATAAGAATTTACTCACCGGTAATTCTATTTCTCGTAGTCCGTAGTGGATGCTGGGCGAGGGGCATAGAGGAGGGGCATAGAGGGAGGAGCCAGTGCACACCAGATAGTACCTAATCTTTTCTTTAGAGTGCCCAGTCTCCTGCGGAGCCCGTCTATTCCCCATGGTCCTTACGGAGTTCCCAGCATCCACTACGGACTACGAGAAATAGAATTACCGGTGAGTAAATTCTTATTTTTCGCAAGGATCCTGCGTTCAACCGCCATGCCGTCAAACGCAGCCGCGGTAAGTCTTGGAACAGACAGGGCCCCTGTTGCAACAGGTCCTGTCGTAGAGGAAGAGGCCACGGATCCTCTGTGAGCATTTCCATCAGATCCGGATACCAGGTCCTTCGTGGCCAATCTGGAACAATGAGAATTGTTCCCACTCCTATTTTTCTTATTATTCTCAACACCTTGGGTATGAGAGGAAGAGAAGGAAACACAAAGACCGACTGGAACACCCACGGTGTCACTAGGGCGTCTACCGCTACCGCCTGAGGGTCTTTTGATCTGGCGCAATACCTCTGTAGCTTTTTGTTGAGGCGGGACGCCGTCATGTCTATCTGGGGCAGTCCCCACTGACTTGCAATCTGTGCGAAGACTTCCTGATGAAGTCCCCACTCCTGGATGCAGGTCGTGTCTGCTGAGGAAGTCTGCTTCCCAGTTTCCCACTTCCGGAATGAACGCTGCTGACAGTGCGCTTACATGATTTTCATGTAAGCGCATGAGCCACTGCGGTGATGTTGTCTGACTGGATCAGAACTGGTTGGTCGCGAAGTAAGGTCTCCGCCTGTTGTAGGCAGTTGTATATGGCCCTCAGTTCCAGGATGTTGATGTGAAGACAAGTCTCTTGACTTCACCAAAGACCTTGGAAGTTTCTTCCCTGTGTGACTGCTCCCCAACCTCGGAGGCTCGCGTTCGTGGTCACCAGGATCCAGTCCTGTATGCCGAACCTGCGGCCTTCTAGAAGGTGAGCACTCTGCAGCCACCCCAGGAGAGATACCCTGGCTCTGGGGGACAGGGTGATCAACTGATGAATTTGTAGATGTGACCTGGACCACTTGTCCAGTAGGTCCCATTGGAAAGTCCTCGCATGGAACCTGCCGAAGGGAATGGCTTCATATGATGCCACCATCTTTCCCAGGACTCGAGTGCAGTGATGCACTGACACCTGTTTTGGCTTCAATAGGTTCCTGACCAGAGTTGTGAGTTCTGAGTTTTCTCTGACGTCCTAGTGGATGCTGGGTACTCCGTAAGGACCATGGGGAATAGACGGGCTCCGCAGGAGACTGGGCACTCTTTAAAGAAAGATTAGGTACTACATCTGGTGTGCACTGGCTCCTCCCTCTATGCCCCTCCTCCAGACCTCAGTTAGAATCTGTGCCCGGCCTGAGCTGGATGCACTTAGTGGGCTCTCCTGAGTTCACTATAAAGAAAGTATTTGTTAGGTTTTTCATTTTCAGTGAGATCTGCTGGCAACATACTCACTGCTACGAGGGACTTAGGGGAGAGAAGCAAACCTACCTGCTTGCAGCTAGCTTGTGCTTCTAAGGCTACTGGACACCATTAGCTCCAGAGGGATTGAACACAGGGCCCGACCTCGATCGTCCGTTCCCGGAGCCGCGCCGCCGTCCGCCTTGCAGAGCCAGAAGACAGAAGATTCCGGGAGAAAATCGTCGGCTGAAGACTCCGGTCTTCAATAAGGTAGCGCACAGCACTGCAGCTGTGCGCCATTGCTCCCACAGCACACCACACGCTCCGGTCACTGGTGGGTGCAGGGCGCTGGGGGGGGGGGGTATACAATTTGTATACCTTTTGGCACAAAAAGCACATAATACAGTGTATAACACTGTATATGTGCAAAAACCCCCGCCATTAACATTATAAAAAGCGGGAGAAGCCCGCCGCTGAAGGGGCGGGGCTATCTTCCTCAGCACAGCCAGCACCATTTTCTCTCCACAGCTCAGCTGGAAGGACGCTCCCCAGGCTCTCCCCTGCAGTATACACTACAGAAAGGGTAAAAAAGAGAGGGGGGGCACATAAATTTAGGCGCAAATTGTGATATAAGCAGCTATAGGGGGAAAATTCACTTTGTGTATAGTGTATATCCCTCTGTTATATAGCGCTCTGGTGTGTGCTGGCATACTCTCTCTCTGTCTCCCCAAAGGACTTTGTGGGGTCCTGTCCTCAGTCAGAGCATTCCCTGTTTGTGTGTGCGGTGTGTCGGTACGGCTGTGTCGACATGTTTGATGAGGACGCTTACGTGGAGGCGGAGCAGGTGCTGATAAGTGTGATGTCGCCCCCTGCGGGGCCGACACCTGAGTGGATGGATATGTGGAAGGTATTAACCGACAGTGTCAACTCCTTGCATAAAAGGTTCGATGACGCAGCTTTGGGACAGCCGGCATCTCAGCCCACGCCTGCCCAGGCATCTCAGAGGCCATCAGGGGCTCAAAAACGCCCGCTACCTCAGATGGCAGACACAGATGTCGACACGGAGTCTGACTCCAGTGTCGACGAGGATGAGACAAATGTACAATCCACAAGGGCCATCCGATGTATGATTACGGCAATGAAAAATGTGTTGCACATTTCTGACATTAACCCGGTTACCACAAAAAAGGGTATTATGTTTGGGGAGAAAAAGCAGCCGGTGACTTTTCCCCCATCTGATGAGTTAAATGAATTGTGTGAAGAAGCGTGGTGTTCCCCAGATAAGAAACTAGTGATTTCTAAGCGGTTACTAATGGCGTACCCTTTCCCGCCAACGGATAGGTTACGCTGGGAGACATCCCCTAGGGTGGACAAGGCGCTCACACGCTTATCAAAAAGGGTGGCACTGCCGTCTCAGGATACGGCCGCCTTAAAGGAGCCTGCAGATAGAAAGCAGGAGGCTATCCTGAAGTCTGTGTATACACACTCAGGTACTATACTGAGACCTGCTATTGCTTCAGCATGGATGTGTAGTGCTGCAGCAGCATGGTCTGATTTCCTGTCAGATAACATTGATTCCCTTGACAGAGATACTATTTTGCTAACTATAGAGCATATTAAAGAGGTAGTCTTATATATGAGAGATGCACAGAGGGACATTTGCCGGTTGGCATCTAGAATTAATGCAATGTCCATTTCTGCCAGGAGAGTATTATGGACTCGGCAGTGGACAGGTGATGCTGATTCTAAAAGGCACATGGAAGTTTTGCCTTATAAGGGTGAGGAATTGTTTGGGGACGGTCTCTCGGACCTCGTGTCCACAGCAACAGCTGGGAAGTCGACTTTTTTACCTCAGGTCCCCTCACAGCCTAAGAAAGCACCGTATTATCAAGTACAGTCCTTTCGGCCTCAGAAAGGCAAGCGGGTCAGAGGCGCGTCCTTTCTGCCCAGAGGCAGGGGTAGAGGGAAAAAGCTGCACCAGACAACCACTTCCCAGGAACAAATATCCTCCCCTGCTTCCACTAAGTCCACCGCATGACGCTGGGGCTCCACAGGTGGAGCCAGGTGCGGTGGGGGCCCGTCTCCGGAACTTCAGCGACCAGTGGGTTCGCTCACAGGTGGTTTTTGGGCTCTACAGGTATCTCACGGATACAAGCTGGAGTTCGAGACGTCTCCCCCTCGCCGTTACCTCAAATCAGCCTTGCCTGCTACTCCCAAAGAAAGGGAGGTAGTACTGGCGGCAATTCACAAGCTGTACCTCCAGCAGGTGATAATCAAAGTTCCTCTCCTTCAACAGGGACGAGGTTACTATTCCACAATGGTTGTGATACCGAAACCAGACGGTTCGGTGAGACCCATTCTAAAATTGAAATCCTTGAACACTTATATAAGGAAGTTCAAGTTCAAAATAGAATCGCTCAGGGCGGTTATTGCAAGCCTGGAAGAGGGGGATATTATGGTGTCACTGGACATCATGGATGCTTACCTACATGTCCCCATTTACCCACCTCACCAGGAGTACCTCAGGGTTGTGGTACAGAACTGCCATTACCAATTCCAGACGTTGCCGTTTGGTCTGTGTTCCAAGGTAATGGCCAAAATGATGATACTCCTTCGAAAGAAGGGAGTTATAATTATCCCGTACTTGGACGATCTCCTTATAAAGGCGAGGTCCAAGGAGCAGTCATTAATCGGAGTAGAAATTTAAAAAACACATGAATTATCTAAACCTTGATAATATATTAAGTATCCTTGAAATATCACTGAACTGTATGATTTGAACATTCAAAGAGTATGTATCATACTCTTTGAAGGTTCAAATCATACAGTTCAGTGATATTTCAAGGATACTTAATATATTATCAAGGTTTAGATAATTCATGTGTTTTTTAAATTTCTGCATCTCACAAATCATGCTAAAATCATAAGGAATATTATTTGTGAATTATCTATTATGAAATAGTATTTTTATATTATCATTAATAAATATATATATTTTATATTTACATATTTTTGATTCCTTGGTTGATACTGAACCTGTGAAATTTTGGTGTGTGATTTTCATGAGCGCCTCTATTCATTTTCTCTATTTGGTTAACCCTGTAGGAGTACTGCACATCTCCTTATAGTGGCGAATGTGTTTTCCACGCCACAAGCTCCAGGTTCAATTTATCTACAATAGATTATTATACACAGGCGCAGCAAAAGATTCTTTACTATTGATCGGAGTAGCACTATCTCAGGAAGTGCTACAACTGCACGGCTGGATTCTGAATATCCCAAAGTCGCAGCGGGTTCCTACGACGCGTCTGCTGATATTGGGCATGTTTCTGGACACAGAACAGAAGAAGGTGTTTCTCCCGGAGGGGAAGGCCAAGGAGTTGTCATCTCTGGTCAGAGACCTCCTGAAACCAAAACAGGTGTCGGTGCATCATTGCACACGAGTCCTGGAAAAGATGGTAGCTTCTTACGAAGCAATTCCCTTCGGCAGGTTCCATGCAAGGAACTTTCAGTGGGACCTGTTAGACAAGTGAGGATCGCATCTTCAGATGCATCGGCTGATCACCCTGTCCCCGAGGGCCAGGGTGTCTCTGCTGTGGTGGCTGCAGAGTGCTCATCTTCTCGAGGGCCGCAGATTCGGCATTCAGGACTGGGTCCTGGTGACCACGCATGCAAGCCTCCGAGGTTGGGGAGCAGTCACTCAGGGAAGAAACTTCCAAGGACAATGGTCGAGTCAGGAGACTTCCCTACACATAAATATTCTGGACCTAAGGGCCATTTACAATGCCCTAAGTCAAGCAGAACCCCTGCTTCAAAACCAGCCGGTGCTGATTCAGTCAGACAACATCACGGCTGTCGCCCATGTAAACCGACAAGGCGGCACAAGAAGCAGGATGGCGTTGGCAGTAGCCACAAGGATTCTCCGATGGGCGGAGTATCACGTGCTAACACTGTCAGCAGTGTTCATTCCGGGTGTGGAAAACTAGGAAGCAGACCTCCTCAGCAGGCACGACCTCCACCCGGGAGAGTGGGGACTTCATCCAGAAGTCTTCACGCAGATTGTGAACCGTTGGGAACGGCCACAGGTGGATATGATGGCGTCCTGCCTCCACAAAAAGCTAAAAAAGTATTGCGCCAGGTCAAGAGACCCTCAGGCGATAGCTGTGGACGCACTAGTGACACCGTGGGTGTACCAGTCGGTTTATGTGTTCCCTCCTCTTCCTCTCATACCCAAGGTACTGAGGATAGTAAGTAAGAGAGGAGTAAGAACTATACTCGTAGTTCCGGATAGGCCAAGAAGAACTTGGTACCCAGAACTACAAGAAAGGATCTCGGAGGACCCATGGCCTCTGTCTCTCAGACGGGACCTGTTACTGCAGGGGCCCTGTCTGTTCCAAGACTTACCGCGGCTGCGTTTGAAGGCTTGGCGGTTGAACGCCGGATCCTAACGGAAAAGGGCGTGTGATTCCTACGCTGTTAAAGGCTAGGAAAGACGCTGCCTGAAGTTCAGACGTTGTTAAGGGAGTGCTGTATATTCAGCCCCCTTTTGTGCCTCCAGTGGCACCTTGGGATCTCAACGTAGTGTTGGTTTCCTAAGATCACATTGTTTGGAGCCACTTCAGACCGTGGAGTTGAAGTATCTCACGTGGAAAGTGGTCATGTTTTTGGCCTTGGCTTCGGCTAGGCGTGTGTCAGAATTGGCGGCTTTGTCATGTAAAAGCCCTTATCTGATCTTCCATATGGACAGGGCAGAATTGAGGATTCGTCCCCAATTTCTCCCTAAGGTGGTATCAGCGTTTCATTTGAACCAACCTATGGTGGTGCCTGCGGCTACTCGGGACTTGGAGGATTCCATGTAGCTGGACGTAGTCGGGGCCCTGAAAATCTATGTTTCCAGGACGGCTAGAGTCAGAAATACTGACTCGCTGTTTATCCTGCATGCACCCAACAAGTTGGGTGCTCCTGCTTCTAAGCAGACTATTGCTCACTGGATCTGTAGCACGATTCAACTTGCACATTCTGTGGCTGGACTGCCGCATCCTAAATCAGTAAAAGCCCATTCCACGAGGAAGGGGGCTCTTCTTGGGCGGCTGCCCAAGGGGTCTCGGCATTACAACTTTGCCGAGCTGCTACCTGGTCGGGCACAAACACGTTTGCAAAATTCGACAAGTTTGATACCCTGGCTGAGGAGGACCTTGAGTTTGCTCATTCGGTGCTGCAGAGTCATCCGCACTCTCCCGCCCGTTTGGGAGCTTTGGTATAATCCCCATGGTCCTTACGGAGTACTCAGCATCCACTAGGACGTCAGAGAAAATAAGAATTTACTCACCAGTAATTCTATTTCTCGTAGTCCGTAGTGGTAGCTGGGAGCCCGTCCCAAGTGCGGACTTCTGCAATACTTGTATATAGTTATTGCTTAACTATAGGGTTATTATTCTGAGCCATCTGTTGAATGAGGCTCAGCTATTGTTCATACTGTTAACTGGGTATAGTTTTCACAAGTTGTACGGTGTATTGGTGTGGCTGGTATGAGTCTTACCCTGGATTCCAAATCCTTTCCTAGTAATGTCAGCTCTTCCGGGCACAGTTTCCCTAACTGAGGTCTGGAGGAGGGGCATAGAGGGAGGAGCTAGTGCACACCAGATGTAGTACCTAATCTTTCTTTAAAGAGTGCCCAGTCTCCTGCGGAGCCCGTCTATTCCCCATGGTCCTTACGGAGTACCCAGCATCCACTACGGACTACGAGAAATAGAATTACCGGTGAGTAAATTCTTATTTTTTCTATCGGAAGATAAACCCTTTTCTGGTCTGTATCCAGAATCATGCCCAAGAAGGTCAGACGAGTCGTAGGAACCAACTGCGACTTCGGGATATTGAGAATCCAGCCGTGTTGCTGTAACACCTTCAGTGAAAGTGAGACGCTGTTCAGCAACTGCTCTCTTGATCTAGCTTTTATGAGGAGATCGTCCAAGTACGGGATAATTGTGACACCCTGCTTGCGCAGGAGCACCATCATTTCCGCCATTATCTTGGTGAAAATTCTCGGGGCCGTGGAAAGCCCAAACGGCAACGTCTGAAATTGGTAATGACAATCCTGTACTGCAAATCTCAGGTACGCCTGATGAGGTGGATATATGGGAACATGCAGGTACGCATCCTTTATGTCCAGAGATACCATAAAATCCCCCCCTTCCAGGCTGGTGATGACTGCCCTGAGCGATTCATCTTGAACTTGAACCTTTTCAAGTATAGGTTCAGGGATTTTTAATTTAAAATGGGTCTGACCGAACCGTCCGGTTTCAGGACTACAAACAGGGTTGAGTAATATCCCCTCCCTTGTTGAAGTAGGGGAACCTTGACCACCACCTGTTGAAGATACAATTTGTGAATTGCATTTACCACTATCTCCCTTTCTGGGGAAGAAGTCAGCAGGGCCGATTTGAAAAACCGGCGAGGAGGCACCTCTTCGAATTCCAGCTCGTACTCTCTTGTTTCTTGTGACCGAAAGGACTGCATTTGATAATGTGGTGCTTTCTTAGACTGTGAGGGAATATAAGGCAAACATTTTGATTCACCAGCTGTATCTGTGGAGACCAGGTCCGAGAGACCTTCCCCAAACAATTCCTCACCCTTGTAAGGTAAAACCTCCATATGCCTCTTTGAGTCGGCATCACCTGTCCATTGCCGGGTCCATAGGACTCGTCTAGCAGAAATCGACAGCGTTGATTTCGTTAATATGACCCAGGGTCAGTAAAATGGTACCCCTATCCAGGGTATCAATTTCCGTCGATAAGGTACCTATCCACGCTGCTACAGCGCTACAAACTCCAGCCAACACTATTGCCGGTCTGAGTAAGGTACTATAATGTGTGTAAATGGACTTTAAGGTAGCCTGCTGTTTGCGATCAGCAGGATACCTGAGGGTAGCCATATCTTGGAGTGGCAGCTTACTCTTTTGGATAAGCGTGTCCACGCTTTTTTCCCCCCTTGGGGAAGATTCTCACCGTATCCTGTCCTTAGTCAGGAAAGGATACACCCTAAGAATCCTTTCGGGAATCTGCAGTTTCTTGTCTGGAGATTCCCAAGCCTTTTCAATAACTCGTTCATGAGATGGGGGAGAGGTTACCTCAGGTTTCTTTACCCTATACATGTGTACCCTCATGTCAGGGACAGGGGGTTTCTCTGTGATATGCAAAACATCTTTTATTACAATAATCATATATTGAATACTATTTGCCAATTCTGGCTGTAACTTTGCATCATCATAGTCGACACTGGAGTCAGAATCCGTGTCGGCGTCAGTGTCTACTATTTTGGATAGTGGGCGCTTTTGAGACCCCGGAGCTCCCTGTGACATAGGGGAAAGGCAGGGTTTGACGCCTGTACATTCCCTAGACTCAGTGCAATAAATTCACATTAGCACTAAAACCTTCCACATATCCAACCAGTCAGGTGTCGGCGTTTTGCCGACGGAGACACCACAGTCATTAACTCCACCTCCTCCCTATGAGAGCCTTTTACCTCAGACATGCCGACACGCGTACCGACACACCACACACTCAGGGAATCCTCTTATCTGAAGACAGTTCCCCCACAAGGCCCTTTGGAGAGACAGAGAGAGTATGCCAGCACACACCCAGCGCTACATGACCCAGGAAAAAAAACACAATATGTTTACCCAGATAGCGCTGTAATCTTTATTTTTGCGCCAAATTATGTCTCCCCCCCCCACCCTTCTTTAAAAACCTCTTTCACTGTGGATAAGCAGGGGAGAGTCCGGGGAGCTTCCTCTCGGCACTGTGCTGTGGAGAATATGGCGCTGGTGAGTGCTGAGGAAGAAGCCCCGCCCCCTAAGCGGCGGGCTTCTGTCCCGCTAATATATATAAAAAACTGGCGGAGGTCTTTATATATATATATATATATATATATATATATATATATATATATATATATATATATATACTGTGCCTAGCTGTATATATGTACTTTTGCCAGAAAATGAGGTTATATTGCTGCCCACGGCACCCCCCCTGCACCCTTACAGTGACTGCCGTTTGTGTGTGCTGTGTGGGAGCAATGGCGCACAGCTTTACTGCTGTGCGTTACCTCAGTGAAGATCTGAAGTCTTCTGCCGCCTCTGAAGTCTTCTTTCTTCTCATACTCACCCGGCTTCTATCTTCCGGCTCTGTGAGGAGGACGGCGGCGCGGCTCCGGGACGAACTCCAGGGTGAGACCTGTGTTCTGACTCCCTCTGGAGCTAATGGTGTCCAGTAGCCTAAGAAGCAGAGCCTTGAAACTCACAGAAGTAGGTCTGCTTCTCTCTCCTCAGTCCCTCGATGCAGGGAGTCTGTTGCCAGCAGTGCTCCCTGAAAATAAAAAACCTAACAAAATACTTTCTGACAGGAAACTCAGGAGAGCTCCTTGTAATGCACCCAGTCTCCTCTGGGCACAGTAGTAAACTGAGGTCTGGAGGAGGGGCATAGAGGGAGGAGCCAGTGCACACCCATTCCTAAAGTCTTTCTTAAAGTGCCCATGTCTCCTGCGGAGCCCGTCTATCCCCATGGTCCTTACGGAGTCCCCAGTATCCTCTAGGACGTAAGAGAAAATATATTTTGGATATGTGTGTAGTTGTGTATTACATTATGTATATTCATATTACATGTTTAATGGATGCTGAAATAATAGTATTCCTTCTCATGTGCTGGTCGCTCTGTTGGAAAAGCTCTAGGTCGGCCGTGACGAGTTGGTGTCAGAAAGAAGCCCGAATGTTTATTCTTTTCCCGCTGCGGATAGAATACTGCGAAAGTCAAGTCCTGGTCGACACGGGGCCCTACCGCAAAGGATCGTACACAGGAAGCTAAGTGATATTTTATTCTTTACTTTGGAGTTATTTACATTGCCTGCACATGGGGGGAATGTGGTATTCGGAAAGGCATCCGATAGATTTACCCTATAGAAAGAGGGGATGTGTCTTATGTTTATCCTTTTCTATAACCTGGCGACAGGTTGCAGTGCGTCTGCTGTAGAAATACTGAGGCTGAATCCGAGAGATACTGGAGTGTTTCCCTGGGACAGTGTATCGCTACTGGGGAGGCCTCGGTTCAGTCAATCTTGGCAGATACCGCGGGTAAGTCTGACTACGTGAGTTGGATTCCCTCACAACGGTTGGTGAGGCATTCGGTTGTGGGATGCAGTCATTTTAACCGGTTTGATACCTTTCTTTTTTCCTTTTCGGTGCAGATTGTGGAAGGTGACAAGGTAAGAATTCTGCAGCCTTATTAGGTTCGCAGAAGCGGATGTTGTTGTCTACCACATCCAACATGTCGCTGGGTCTATCTGGCTGGAGCTCACTCCGGTGGGAACTCGTCTACTCCTCTTCAGTCAGTCCGAGACTGGGCTTGGACCTGTGAGTTACTCATAGAATAAAAAAAAGAGGATTTTGGTACTTACCGATAAATCCATTTCTCTGAATTTTCTAGGGGACACTGGAGTCCTATACAGTAGAGGTGTGAAGCTTGCAACCGGAGGTGTGGCACAATCTAAAATTAGCATTGTCTGCACAGCCGGCTCCTCCCCCTTCACATCCCTCCTCCCTCAGTTTTGAAATTTGGACTGAGAGAATAGGACATGATATTATAGCACATGGCGAGGAACCGAACCGTACAACATATCAAACAGCATCCAAGAAACTCTTAACGAAAAACTAACGCTGTTTGTACGAACTGTTTGAACAAGAACTTTGAACACAGCAGGTTGACAGCACCGAGGCGGGCGTCCAGTGTCCCCTAGAGGATTCAGAGAAATGGATTTATCGGTAAGTACCAAAATCCTCTTTTCTCTTTCATCCACTAGGGGACACTGGAGTCCTATACAGTAGGGGACGTCCCAAAGTTATCCCCAAGGGAGGGAGTGCTGTCGTGGCCTGCAAAACTAAACGTCCGAACTTAAGAGTCTCCGGACGCAAAGGTAGCAGACTTGTAAAATTTCGCGAACGTGTGGGCTGAGGACCACGTCGCCGCTCTGCAAAGTTGAGTAGCAGAAGCACCTCTGGCAGCCGCCCATGAGGTACCCACTGATCGGGTGGTAGGAGCACCCGTCCGAACCGGAACCTGTTTTCCACAGAAAATATAAACTTGTCGAATGGCAAGCAGAATCCATCTAGACAAATACTGCTTATCTGCTGGCCAACCCTTCATTGGCCCATCATAAAGAACAAACCAATGGGCCGACTTTCTGAAGGACGGCGTAACTTGCCTGTATACCCGTAAATCTCGGGCAACATCCAAAAGACACTTCCCCATCTGCAAGACCCTGGAAAGATGGGACCACAATTGGCTGGTTTACATGAATCCCCGAAACAACCTTAGGAAGGAAATTTGCTCTTGTATGGAGTTCTGCACTATCCGCATGAAAAATGAGAGGAAAAAAAAAAACACTCTTACAGGATAAGGCTCCCAAGCCAGACTTCCGGTTCCGGCGCCCATGTGAGGAGAAGCTGATTGCTGCAGCTCTCCTGCACCCTCGGTAACCGGAGCACACAGCGCCTCCCGTTCGCGGCTTTTCTCCGCACCTGGCGCACACTACCTGTGGGAAAGTGCTGGGGACTGGATGGAAAGGTTTCTGTCCTCCCCCATGTCCCCTAAAGCCCAGAGATCGAGGTCTGAAAACCGGCCGGGGGAATCCAAGATGGCCGCCGCACCTAGCTCACAAACGAGTCTGCAGGCTGCTGGCAGCATTAAACAGGCTTCTGCAAAACACATTTCTCCCTCAGGTGAGCCTGACTGTTCCCCTGCCTCTCCAGTGACTTATGCTGATGTAGTGAGAGCTGTTAGGGATGCCATGGAGCCTATCATGGATGCACATGCTGCTAAAATGCAGCAGGCAGTAAAAGACCTAAAATCCCAAATCAAGCAGTTATCTAAGACTGTTCTTACAAATGAACAAAGGCTGGGGGAGACTTTTCAGGATGTTGGGGATCTTAAGCACAGATATGATGAGCTCCAGAAATCTCACTTCCAGCTGCTGAACAAGGTTGACGATCTTGAAAATAGATCGAGGAGATCCAATCTTCGGGTGCTGGGGCTCCCTGAGTCACTGAAAGGTCCTGATTTGACTCTTTTTTTTACAAACGTCCCTCCTTGATTTGTTGCATATCCAAGATGAATGCACTGGCTTAGTTATCGAGAGAGCCCACAGACTGAGTCCCCCACGTTCTTGACCTAATAGCAGACCACGTGTGGTTATATTTAAATGTCTGAACTTTCTCCATAAGGAGTCAATATGGACGGCATGCAGGAGGCATAGGAATTTACAATGGGAGGGAGCTCGTTTGGCCATTTTCCAGGACTACTCCGCGGAGGTATCCCGGGCACGCCGGGAATTTACCCCCCTTTGCTCCCGTTTGGTAAAGGCGAATAAAAAATTTGCTCTGCTCTTCCCTGCAAGACTACGCCTGTTTGATGGAAATTCTTTCCGGGACTTTACAAATCTTGCAGATGCAGAGGCTTATGTTTCTGAGGCATCCAAGGCAGATGACGACTCCTCTCAGGCGGATGACACCCTGGATCGAGATGGTTGAGTATTGCTCCTGGACTTCTCTGTTTCCGGTTATGTCTGCCAATTTAATTATTGCTGTAGAATCTGCTGCAGGTGTTTTTTCCCCCAAAAGAGACTTTGGTCTTATACAGCGGGCTGAACCTTTTTGCCTTGTTTTCTGTTTTAGATTTTTCTTATTCATCTGTTGTCTTTTTGTGGCTATGTAATCTTTCTAGAATGGTTATATATGCTTAGCGGAGATATCTCCCCCTACTTGTTATGTGACAGGCTGCGTTTTTCTTTTTCTGTAACATGCTCTGTGTGCTCTGATATTTTCTTGTTATTTTTCCTATGTATATTTTCATATATTATGTTGCCGAGGGTGGGTAAGGGCGCCCCCTCCCTCATTTTTTCCTCAGGTTTTCATAATTCTGGCTGGCTTATTGGCGGTCTATGACGGCCTCTGTGCTTGCTTGAACCGGTTGTTCTCGTTTTCTGAAGTTATGATTGTCCTTAGCAGGACTTTCTTTCACAATGTTAATGTTATATTTTGTGTGTTTTCTATGTTTCTGTCCCTCTTTTCTTCTCCCCTTCTCCTCCTAATGTGTCCACCCCGGTATGATTTGTATCTGTTTTTCAGCGGCTGTAGATATCATGATTACTGCGCAGGTTTTCAGGTTTTCCCAGTTCATTTGATGCATGGCTAGTTTGAGTGTCAGCACATGGAATGTGGGAGGGATCAACTCCCCAGCTAAACGCAGAAAGATTTTGCTCTATCTTCGGAAGGTGGGGATGGATGTTGTTTTCATGCAGGAATCTCACCTTATGCCAAATGAGGTGGTAAAACTGAACACTATGGGTTGGTCTGTGGTAGCCTCTTCCTCCTTCTCTTCTAAGGCTAGGGGAGTGATTATTTTAGCACGGCACACGGTCCCTATCTCTGTCCATGCGATTTTAGATGACACTCAGGGTCGGTATGTACTGGCAGATGTCACATTGTATGCATCCAGGTTCCTACTTTGTAATATCTATGCTCCCAATCAGTACTCTAAGCAATTTTATACGTAAATGGTCACTAAGCTACTCTGAAATTCCTATAATCTTGGGTGGAGATTTTAATTTATATTCTTCTCCAACCTTGGATAAATCCCCCCCCCCCCCCCCTCGCGCTCCCCCCTCATTACCACGTATTGGTATCCCCTATATTTGCTCGCAGTTGTCCTTAGTGGATATGTGGCGCGCATGCTACCCATTAGAAAGGGAATTTACATGCCTCTCAGCTGTGCACCACACGTTCTCGAGGATTGATTATCTGCTGTTATCTGACTCCTTTTTCTCAAAAGTGGCTGACTCTAAAATTGAGGATATCTGTATTTCGGACCATGCTTTATGCTGGATGAAATTGATGCTCCTCTCAGAAAAATCCCCTTTTCGCTCCTGGCACTTCCCCTCTCATTTAAGTGGCTCTCTGAAATTCCGCTCCTCATTAGATGCAGCGTGGCTGGATTATCATACGCACAATGGAGAAACCCTGAGCGATGATCCTGCTCTTTTCTGGCAGGCGTCAAAATCAGTTTTTCGGGGCACATTATGGCCCTCATTCCGAGTTGTTCGCTCGGTATTTTTCATCGCATCGCAGTGAAAATCCGCTTAGTACGCATGCGCAATGTTCGCACTGCGACTGCGCCAAGTAACTTTACTATGAAGAAAGTAATTTTACTCACGGCTTTTTCTTCGCTCCGGCGATCGTAATGTGATTGACAGGAAATGGGTGTTACTGGGCGGAAACACGGCGTTTCAGGGGCGTGTGGCTGAAAACGCTACCGTTTCCGGGAAAAACGCAGGAGTGGCCGGAGAAACGGTGGGAGTGCCTGGGCGAACGCTGGGTGTGTTTGTGACGTCAACCAGGAACGACAAGCACTGAAATGATCGCACAGGCAGAGTAAGTCTGGAGCTACTCTGAAACTGCTAAGTAGTTAGTAATCGCATTATTGCGAATACATCGGTCGCAATTTTAAGAAGCTAAGATTCACTCCCAGTAGGCGGCGGCTTAGCGTGTGTAACTCTGCTAAATTCGCCTTGCGACCGAACAACTCGGAATGAGGGCCAATGTCCTATAGTAAAAAAAGGGATTTAGATTTAAACTCACAATATTTGGAAGCCCAGGCGGCTCTTACTCACTCTTTTCAGGAATTTAAATCCTCCCCCTCCCCTTCTACTAGGGAACGGTACCTTACACAAAAAAACACTGTTTGATACCCTCCTTTCTCAAATGGAAGCTAAATATTCATTTTCAAGAGACTGTGGCATTTACAGATATGGCAACAAGTCTGGCAAACTGTTATCCCATTTGTTAAAAGGCAGACACCCTAAAGTGGTCATTCACTCTCTGCTCACCCAAGGTGGGGATAGAGTACGGACCTCGGCCGAGATTGCTGAGGTGCTACAGTCTTTTTATACCACTCTTTATGCACGTCCTGTTATTAACCAGACCCACAAGTCTAGCTTTTGGTCTTCTACTGATCTGCCTCAAATGTCAGAGTCGCACTGTACCTCTCTTCTTGCACCTATCACCACTGAGGAAGTTTCTTTAGCAATAGCTGGACTGAAGACTGGGAAGACTCCGGGCCCTGACGGTTTTGCCAATGACTACTATAAAATTCTATCTACTAGACTGTGCGAACCTCTTTCTGTCTTATTTAATTCTTTTATGCAGGGTGCTTCCTTGCCCCAATATTTTAATTCCGCGGTCATAAAGGTTATCCCGAAGCCTGGCCGGGATCCTGAGTCTCCCAGTTCTTATCGTCCGATCTCCCTTCTAAACACGGATTATAAATTGTTCACTAAAATCCTCTCGAATAGACTCAAATTCATAGTCCCTGATATAGTTCATACAGACCAGACTGGATTTGTCTGGGGTCGGCAATCAGTGAGCAATATCCGAAAGGTCTTGACTGTTATGCAGGCCTTTCAGCTTTCCAAACCCACTGACACTAATGTATTATTGTCACTTGATGCCGAAAAGGCGTTCGACCTGGTCACCTGGGACCATCTGTATGAAACGCTTCACCGCTTTGGTGCACCTAAGGACTTTGTCTCTCTTATTTCCCGATTATATGAATCTCCCTCCACTCAAGTTTTGGGGAATGGTATCCTCTCATCCCCTTTTCTTATCCAGAGTGGCACACGTCAGGGCTGCCCCTTGTCACCTTTATTATTTGCCTTAGCTTTAGAACCCCTAGCTGTTTCCCTGAGAAATTCTCCCAGATTTACAGGCATAAAAATAATGGACACCATGGTAAAATTATCACTGTATGCTGACGACATGCTTCTATTTATTTCTCAGCCTGATACGTCCATCCCTGCGATTGTCTCCCTGATTGAACAACTTGGTTCCTTTGCGGGATACAAAATTAATATATCTAAATCCGAGCTTCTCCTCCTTTCAGGAGACTCTTCCCTCTTTCCATTACACCCGGTCCTGTCCCGATTCCCAGTGGCTCGAGATAGTCTTAGATATTTAGGAGTTCAGATCCCTACTTCCCTCCCGGATCTATATGCGGTTAATTTTGGTCCTATTTTGTCCAAGGTGTCTAAAATCCTTACAGACTGGGCGTCTCTGCCCTTGTCTCTTATGGGTTGCGCAGAAGTTATTAAATCTGTTGTTTTTCCCAAGATTGCTTATTTTCTTCTTATGCTCCCTATTGCCCTTGTTGAGAAAGATGTCCTTTTTCTTAAACAGTGTTTCACTAAATTTCTATGGGCAGGTAAACGACCAAGAGTCCCCTACGCTAGGTTACAGCTATTACGTGAAGAGGGAGGTATGGGAATCCCGTATCCTCTTCTATTTAGTAGAGCAGCTATGTACCGCTATATCACAGACTGGCTTTGGGGCAGATCAGTATTTACGAACTTGCCGTATTCCATCCTTTCTCCCCTGCTGCACTCTTACACACCCCAAACTCCCGTCTCCCATCTGAGATAAAAAGTAATATTCTATTTTGGCATACATATATCGAGCATGGCAGGCCACTCACACTAAAGCCCAGAGAAAACCTGACACCTCTCTTCACACTACGTTTTGGGGTAACTCATGTTTCCTTCCTGGCCTTGATAATGCACATTTTTTGAGTTGGAGAGAAAAGGGGATCGCAGCTATTAGAGACATATACGACCCAGGAGGCAACGCAGTGCTTTCTTTCTCTGATATCCAGATAAAATTTGGTATTTCCCACCGGGAATTTTTTATGTACCTGCAGGCTAGACACTTTGCTCAATCCCAGTCTCACCCAATGATTTCTGAGGCTACCACAGACCCGCTGCGCACCTTAATGGTGCTTACTAAAGATTGTCCTTACCATCTTAGTTACTTCAGAAACACCTTTAGGGACCGGCTCTGGGATTCCGCGTTGTCTTCATGGGCCAGAGATATCCCCAATATGGGATCGTGCGCTGAATTGTTAGATAACATTTTACCCACTTTTAGGTTCTTATACTCTGCCTCTTTGCAAGAGGTTCACTTGAAGATGCTCCAAAGGGCATATATAGCGCCTAATCAGAGGGCACACATGGTCCCAGACGACACTGGCTGTTGCATCAAATGTACTGCGCAGAGTGCCACCTTGTACCACAATATGTGGTCTTGCCGGAAAATATCTAAGTTTTGGTACAAGGTGGTCGCTTATCTCAACACAGTATTTAACTTACGGTTAATAAAACGCCCGAGGGCTTGTTTGCTACTTGATTTTAGGGAGTGGTCTCTTGGGCCTGAAGATAGAGACATTGTTCCGGTACTCTCTGTTATCCTGACAATTGCCAAGAAACAATTTCTTAATAATTGGATCAAACCATCTACCCCTTCTTTGATGGCTGTGAAACACATGACCCTCCGGATTATTTATTTTGAGAGGCGTGCTACTCTTCCTGATATTGAATTGGGGGTCAGGCGGTTTGCCAAGAAGTGGGAGAGGTATATTGATACTCTAGACCCGGATGTACAGTCGTTCATCTATAAACTTTTTGAGACCACAATGTGGTATCTATATAAACAAATCGATATGGCCTCTTGACAACTTAGGCCCATGTACTGTTCCTTTGGGACCCCCTGCTGTTTTGTTAGGAAATGCAATTATATTAATTTTAATACCCCCATGCTGTATGTTTAGTCTGATGCCATATGGGTACTGAACCTTCTCTTTGGTTAGAATGGCTAACCATGCCTGAATTACTTCTTTAATATTTTTACTTAGGACTTCTTTGGCCGCTACTCATTCATGATATGATTATACTTGTATTGTTTTCCCCATTTGTTTCAATAACCACGCCGTTAAACGTAGGTCTGTGTTGGAACGGTCCCAGAGATAGCAGGTCCTCTCTCTGAGGTAACCGCCAAGGATCTTCCGCAAGTAACCCACACAGGTCTGAGAACCAACTCCTGTGGGTCCAACCTGGTGCGATAAGAATCGCCCACACTCGTTCTTGTTTCAACCTTTTCCCAAACCCTGGGTATGAGTGGGAAAGGTGGAAAAACGTAAACCCTCCTGTAACACCAAGGAAGTGTTAATGCGTCCACTCCTTCTGCTGCTGGATCTCTTGTCCTGGACACATATCTGGGCAGTTGATGGTTTTGCCGAGACGCCCCAGTCGACATGAGGGAGACCCTATCTCCTCACCACCATATCGCAAGTCCGTGGATGAAGGCACCACTCCCCCGGACGCATGTCCTGGCGACTGAGATAATCTGCTTCCCAGTGTTCCACACCTGGGATGAACACTGCCGAGAGGATGAGTTTTCGCCTTTTTGCCCACAACAAGATCTTTGCGGCTTCTTTTAAAGCCATCCTGCTCCTAGTTCCTCCCTGACCTTTCATGTATGCCGTCGTCGTGATATTGTACGACTGTATCTTTATGTGTTGACCCATCACTAGGTCTTCGGCTAAGAGAAGCGCATTGTAAACTGTTCTTAGTACTAGAATGTTTATGGGTAGGCTGCTCACCAGTATTGTCCATCTGCCCTGAAACTGATGTTCCAGCGTCCGTTGTCAGGATGCCCCAATCCCAAATGCTGAATCTCTTGCCTGCTGCGAGATTCCTCTGCAACGACCACCAAATCAAGGAGGTTCGTATGTGCGGTGGAGGTCGGATTCTTCGATGTAGAAGCCAGTGTGACCCTGCTCCCTGAGCAATGAGGTTCAACTGGACTGGTCGGGGATGAAGTCTGCCGTAGTGTAGAGCTTCGAAAGACGCTACCATCTTCCCGAGAAGTTGCCCACAGAGGGCCGTTCGTGACCTCAGTACCCGAGCCAGTAATCTCTGTAGGCCCTGGACCTTGTTCTCTGGTAGGAAAACTCTCATAAGACCGAGGAATTGAATCCGTTGAGTTGGCATGAGGTTGGATTTCTGGAAATTCACAAGCCACCCATGTTGAATGAGAAATTGATGAGATGCCTGAACATCCTTGATCAACTGTTCCCGAGAGTATGTCTCGATCCGTGGATCGTCAAGACAAGATATAAAGGTGACCCCTAAAAGTCTCAATCCTGCAACCATGATTGCCATGATCTTCGTAAGGATTTCTGGGTCTGATGATAGACCGGAAGGCAAGGCCCTTGAATTGGTAGTGATCCATAACTAGTGCGAACCCTAAGTAAGCCTGGCGAGGAGTCCCGATTGAGATATGCAGATCTGTATCCTTTAAGTCCATGGATACCATGAACTCGCCTATTTCTAAGTCTGCAACGACCAACTGGATTGATTCCATCTTGAATTTGTAGACCCTTAGAACCCGGTTTAAAACCTTGAAAGTGAGTATCGGTCTGACCGTCCTGTCTGGCTTTGGCACGACAAAAAGATTGGGATAGAAACCCGTACCTTTCCGAGAGGCGGGAATTGGAATAATGACCTCTGACCGCAGCAATTTTTAAAATTGCTGTCAATAATGCCTCTGCTTTCTGAGGGCACCGAGGGAATTTCTTTGTAAAAAAAACCTGACTGTGAGGCCTCTGTTGAAAATCTAGTTTGTACCCTTTATCCAAAGTTCTGGTGGGGTTTTGGTCCAGATGTCCCGGAAACCTTCCAGACGTGCGCCCCCGAAGGGGGACCCCAGGTGAGCTGGGAGGCCGTCTCGTCCCTGTCTTGTCAGCAGGTTTATCCTGCTGTCTGGTTGTTGTCTGTGAGCGGCCTCTACCTCTGCCTCCAAGGGTTTGTGAACCGAAACCTCTTGTTTGGGCTCAAAAGGACTAACATAAATGAATTATCATTTGTCCCGAATAACCTCTCCTAACCTGTGGAGTGGTTCTCGTAAAAGAAGTAGGTAGGAAAGTGGACTTCCCTGCCGTAGCTTGTGAAATTCACTTGTCCAACTATGTACTGAAAAGCAGTTCACCCCCAAAGGGGATGGATTCCACCGCCTTCTGACATTCTCTGAGCCATAAAATCCTTTAGGTAATATGGCTGATGCGGAGATGCGCAATGCCATTCTGCTAATATACTGTGAGGCTTGACACAAATACGAGCTGGATTCTCGAAAGTGTTCCGCCAGTTGGGTATTTCGTCCAAGCTATTGTCCTCCTCAATAGCCTCTACAATACGTCCCGACCATGCTCCCATGGCCTTTGCTGCACCAGCTGCTACAAAAAATTGACTTTAAGGCTGAGTCAACCTTACGATCCGAGCCATCCTTAAAAGCTGTTACATTAGGTATCGGTAAGATTGTCCTCTTTGATAAACTGCCTTAGGAAGCATACACTACTGGTTTATCAGGTTGCTTCCAAGCCTCCTCCACTTGAGATCGGAGAGACTTAGGAATGGGAAACACAGTCGAACGCGGTTCTTTTGGGATTCGAATAATTCGAAATTCTCTGGCTCCTTAACTTTTTCAACTTTAAAGTTTAGGATCACCGTTACCACGTCAATTAAGGAATCTAGGTCCGAGATTGCCGTGTCTTCTTCCTGAAAATCAGCGTTTAGGTTTGATTCAATTATCTGTATCAATAATAAGACCTTCCTCCCTCTGAAACTGGTACAATAGGAAGAGGTCTTTTAACCGTCTGCTTGTGCGGGCGGTATTTACTTGATGAGGATGCTTTCATCGTTTTTAAGAATCTCGCAGCCCTTTACTATTGCTGCATGCGTGATTTCGCCATCTACTTGGAGATTCTATCTGCCAAGTCCTTTTGCCATGACCTATGCGGAGTACTGCTCCCAGGTGTAGTGTCCCTGTCTAATCAGGAGTCGCACACTCCGGATCTGCCATATAAACATAATGCTTTAGACATGTTGGTTATAACCCCTTACCAGGGTATTTCACAGCGCTTTCACCCTTTTAACTAGGAAGAGAAAGGCTGTGAGCAATGACGAAAGCAAGGCTATCGGATCCGGCTGGAATTACTGTTCTCTTTTTTACATAGAATCCAGAACAGGACAAATTTATATATATATATAAGTAAATGGAAAATAAAAAATATTAAACAACCAGCCGACATGCAACCTCCACCCTTAACTGTAACTCAGCTACGATGGTAGGTTGGTATCCGCTTGCTTCGTTGTATTTCCTTCAGGATCTTTATAATAGAAGTCCTTTGAAAATATAAATAGTATATAGGATTATTTTGTACAGGAGATCCTCACATATCTGAATATACTTTTTCACCAGTAGAGGGAGCTATTGCTACATAAAACATCCCTCTTGATATCTATATGGGGAGGGGGGCTATCCCTTCCCCGTAAATGGCGCCAGTTAGGGATAATTAAGATGGCCATATATAAAAACCCTTTTAGTCACTGTTTTAAACAATATGGGGAGGCGTGCTATTGTGCTGAGCGGCCTCTTCCCCACACGCGGCTGAAAGCTCTCCTCAGCCGTGCTGAAACACTGCAGAGTCTTTGGTGTGCGCGCGCGCTACGGGACCGTTTCTCACTAAGTCCCGTAGCGGCGCTATACAGTGTCTCCCCACACGCGGCTCTCTCTCTGGCCCCTGGTGATGCACGCTACGGGACCCTTCTTACCAAGTCCCGTAGCGGCACTATACAGTGTCCCCCCGCACTCTGGCCCCTGGTGATGCACGCTACGGGACCCTTCTTACCAAGTCCCGTAGCTGCGCTACACAGTGTCTCCCCGCACTGTGGCCCCTGGTGATGCACGCTAGGGGACCCTTCCTACCAAGTCCCGTAACGGCGCTATACAGTGTCTCCCCGTACGCGTCTCAGTCTCCCCGCACGCGGCTCTCTCTCTCTCCCCTGGTGATGCATGCTACGGGACCCTTCTTACTAAGTCCCGTAGCGGCGCTAAGCAGTGTGGCGCTTCTCAGCGATAATGGGCGGTTACTGTTCCCCCCTACCCCCGGCGCGCTCTCCAGCCCCGCGCTACACCCTGGTGACCGCTGGCTGTATGGGAAATTATGGCAGGGGATAAAGCATAAAATAAATAAAACAAAGTCTAACATGGCCCCTATTGTCGAGACCAGTACTCACTGTGCCTTGTAAGAGGCTCTCCTGTGGAGAGATGCAGGTCCCTTCAATAGGGATCTTTATCTCTCCAATATACATAGGCTTTGTCTCCCTTTTATTAGGTGGACGCAGCACATTGTCATAGTTTTAGTCAGGAGCTCTGTGCTCCACGTGCTGTACCTCCAGCACAATTTTCAAAACTGAGGGAGGAGGGATGTGAAGGGGGAGGAGCCGGCTGTGCAGACAATGCTAATTTTAGATTGTGCCACACCTCCGGTTGCAAGCTTCACACCCCTACTGTATAGGACTCCAGTTTCCCCTAGTGGATGAAAGAGAAAAAAAAAAAAAAGGGAACATGCTGGGGTTTACAGATGATTCCCCTCACTTATTTTTTTGAATAGATCTTAGCGATTCCCCTCGCGAAGTGGAGGTAGTACGGGACGCCATACCAGAGTTGCGTCAGGCTCAGGACATTGTCCTGCTGTCTGAAAAAAATATATATATATTTTTAGAATCTGAAGTTTCTACTTATGAAGGTGTTTCAGCACGTAAAGGTAGAAAGGGGGTTAAATACGTTTTTCACCGCATTTAGCCTACCTAGGTTGATATCCAGGTTGTCTTTGCCATTTCACCGGAGTGATGGCAGTATGCTGGGTTTCTTTTAATAATAAGAGCCATTGTTATTCTGTACTGAGACACTCTCCTGGTTAAGGCGAGGTCAAGAAACGAGTGGTGCAAACCGTTGTTTCTCTCTGACTGTTCTTCAACACAGGGTATAGCTGTTATTCCCAATGACGCAGATGTCGGAGGTGGGTATCAGAGTAGATACTGAACGGTTCCTGTGGAAAGAGGTCTGAGGATTCAAAGTCGGATCAGTATTGCTGTGACAATCCATCAATATGTTCCGTTGATGATGGAGTTGGTGCGGCCTAAGGGGCTTTTTGGTGAGCAGGTCAACTGCCAGGGTGGTTTTCACGGGGCCAGTTGGAAATGTGGTCCGGTCTCACCTACACATGCGGATTATAATCCTAAAGGCAAGGATATCGCTCCTCTGGTGTCTGCTCAGTTCTCACCTCCTAGAGGGACGAAGGTTCGGAATTCAGGATGAGATCCTGGTGTCCATGCATGCAGATTTCCGAGACTAGGGAGCAGTCCTTGCAAGAGAAGTAGTTCCAGAGGAAAAGGTCAAGCTGGGAAGCTTGTCAGCAATAAGCTTTCTTGAATTAAGAGCTATTTTCAATGAACATATGCTTCGTGATCTGCCCGTTTTAATTCTGTCGGATGAATTGCTAGCAGTGGTGTAAGTAAGCTGCTAGGGTGAAACAAGGAGCAAAGCGGCACTGGCAGAAGCCGAAAAAGGTTTTCCGCTGGGGAAAAAGACTGGTAAACGCTATATTAGCAGCCTTCGTTCCGGATGTCAACGACGGAGAAATAGATTCCTCTGCAGACGCGATCTCCATCCAGGTGTAATACAGTCGTCATCGAGAAGTTTTCACTGAAGTGACAAGTCTTTGAGGAGTGCCTCAAGTCGACATGTTAGCGTCTCGCCTCAACGAGAGATCTCAGGGATGTTGTTCCGGGTCAGGGGACACTCAAGCTATAGCAGTGGACGTCCTCGGGACACCTTGGGTGTTTTCAGTCGGTCTATGTGTCCCCTCCGTTTTCACTCTTCGGTAGGTGATAAACGTAAGAAGAACAAAGGTTCAGGTGACCCTCATTGTTCCGGTCTAACCAAGGAGGGCTTGGTATCCAGTTCTTCAAGATTTACTCATAGAAGATCCATGGCCTCTTCTTCTACGTGAGGAACTGCTACAACAAGATCCGGGCGTGTATCAAGACTTACCGCAGCTGCGTTTGACGACGTGGCGGTTGAACGTCATATCCTAGCCAAAAAAAGCTATTCCCAGTGAAGTAATTTTTGCACTTCTTCAGGCTAGAAAAGGAGTAACGGCAGAGCCTTCCCAACATGTTTGGAGACAATATGTGTCTTGGTGTGAATCCAATAAGGCCACTACGGAAAACTTTCACTGGGGTCGTTCTCCATTCTTTGCAAGCAGGTGTGGGTGCAGGCCTAAAGTTAGGATCCATTTAAGTACGGTTTTGGCCTTATGAATTTTCTTTCAAGAAAGAATTGGCACCAGTTCCGTAAATTCGGTCCTTCGTGAAAGGAGTACTGCGCATCCAACCTCCATTGGATCGCGTAGGGCCGCTCGCCACGGGACCGGAGCACGGACGGAAGTGGGCCGCCTCTCTCCCACAGCGCATCGCATGTTCGCTGGGCACCCGGTGCTAAATCATTCGTAGACGACCTGATTCTGGGTTAGGGTTTCGTGCGTAGCAGAGCAGCTCCCTCGCTGCGATCTATTGAAAGTCATCCCTCGAGCCAAGCTTTTGTCGACCCGCGGGGGCGGCGCGCGCGGGGCGTCCTGCGGCGCCGCGCACCCGACGCTCGCTCCGCTCCGGCCGGGGGACTTGGCCCGGGGCGGGGGACGGGTGCGGGACGGGTGAGGCCCTGACCTCACCCTCCCTCGCTCTCCAGCCAGCCAAGTCCCGGCCGGGGGACTTGGCCGGAGGCACCCCGTCCGCCCGGCGCGTCAGCGCCTCCGAGCGCGGCGGAGCGCGGAAGGGGGGGTCCTTCCCTGGTCCGCCCGGGGGCCGACGTGGACTCCCTGGCCGGGCTTAATAGTCGGGGGCGGGTCCACCGGGAGGGGAGGAGGGGCCGGAAGGCAACCTCCCTCCCCGGGCTTAAGCCTCGGGCCGTCCGGACGGGGAGCGAGTCCGGGCCTCGCCTCCTCCTCGTCCCGCCCGGCCCCCGGCCGGGTCAACCCGTCCAGCGGAGGACACCCCTCCTCTCGCCTGATCTTCACCCGGCGAGAGCCCGGGCTGCGGAAGCCGGCGGGAGGCCGGGCCGCGGAAGCCGGCGAGATCCCGGGCTGTTCTTCTCTTCCATCCATCCGTCCGTTATTTCATTTTCTGTCTGTATGTATGGAGCCCGGGCCGCGGAAGCCGGCGGGTGCCCGGGCTGCGGAAGCCGGCGAGAGCCCGGGCTGTTCTTCTCTTCCATCCATCCGCCCGTTATTTCATTTTCTGTCTGTATGTACGGAGCCCGGGCCGCGGAAGCCGGAGGGAGCCCGGGGTGGGGAAGCCGGCGAGAGCCCGGGCTGTTCTTTTCTTCCATCTATCCGTCCATTATTTCATTTTCTGTCTGTATGTACGGAGCCCGGGCTGCGGAAGCCGGCGAGAGCCCGGGCTGTTCTTTTCTTCCATCCATCCGTCCGTTATTTCATTTTATGTCTGTATGTACGGAGCCCGGGCTGCGGAAGCCGGAGGGAGCCCGGGTTGTTCTTCTCTCCCATCCATCCGTTCACTATTTCATTTTCTATCCGTACTGTACGTATCTGTAGGTAGTAGATGTAGACAGATTTTCTTTTCTATTTTCAATTATTATTATTTTTTTATATCATTTCAGTTCTATCTTGTCTTTACTGATCTCTTCCCTTTCCATTTTTTGAAGGACCCGTCTCTTTCGAAGAGCCTGCCATGCCGCCAGGTGGCCAGCAGGGGGTGCCGCAGCGGGGACCGGGGGAGAAACGATCCGACCGACAGGCCGGGTAGTCTCTCCCTGCTTTTTTTTTTTTTTTACTTATTTATTTATTTTAATTGATAGATATAAAAAAAAAAATTTGGGGGGGTATTCTTTTACCCCCTTTTTTTTTTTTTTTTTTTGTTCCCCCTATTTTATTATTATTATTATTATTATTGACGCCCGGCCGACGGCGCTCTGAGGCCCGGGCACTTTTCATTTATCTGGGGTGTGCGGGTTCGTCTTTTAAAAGGGGGGAAAAAATAAAAAATAAAAACTATTTAAAAAAAACTTTCATTTATTTGCCCTCACCAGGGGGCGCCGACGAGGGGAGACCTGGGGTAGCCTCCCCGCCGCCGCCCCGGACACATCGCAAATTCACAACGGTGGATTCTTTTATTTAAAAAAAATGTACGCAGCCAGCAGGGGGCGCCGCGCGCGCGGACTGGCGGCCACCCTCGGCCGCTCGGGGACTTGGCATTTAAATTGGTGGGGTGTTTTTGTCTTTTGCCTGTTTTTTTTTTTTTTTCTCTCAATCGTGTATTCACTCGGCTGGCCAGCGGGGGGCGCCGCGGCGGGGACACGGGGGAGGGTTCATCCGGGCGAACCGGGTACCTTTCATCTGTTTGGGGCGAGTGCTTTTTTGAATTTTTTTTTCTTTTAGTCTCGTTCCGTGCTTCCCTTCAACCGGCCAGCGGGGGGCGCCACGCGCGCAGACCGGCGGCCACCCCTGGCCGCTCGGGGACTTTGCATTCAAATGGTGTCGGGTGTTTTTGTCTTTTGCCTGTTTTTCACTTCCCCCCTCTCAATTGTGTATTCCCTTGGCTGGCCAGCGGGGGGCGCCGCGACGGGGACACGGGGGAGGGTTCATCCGGGCGGACCGGGTGCCTTTCATCTGTTTGGGGCGAGTGCTTTTTTGAATTTTTTTTTTCCTTTTAGTCTCGTTCCGTTCTTCCCTTCAACCGGCCAGCGGGGGGCGCCGCGCGCGCGGACCGGCGGCCCGGGGCCCTCCGTCCCGCTTACTTTCGCCCGACGGGAATTGCTTCTTTTTTTATCCGAGAGGACACACGGAATCTGCACCCCCCGCAGTGGCGTCAGGCGGCCACCGGGGGGCGCCGCTGCGGGGATCCGGGGACCGCACGAGCGCCGCCTGCCCGTCCGCTGGGCCGAGGCGGGTCGCGCGCCGCCGTTTCCCCCCCCCCCCCCACCCCGAGCGGCGCGGTCCGAGCCACCGGGGGGCGACCGTCGGGTGGCGCGGGGGCTCCCCCGCCGCCTCCCCCCGCACGCGTCGGGCCTCCCCCCGGGACCCCGCGGGCCGCGGCCGGCGAGCGTCGGCCTCCCGCGTGGAAGTGGGGACCGGGGCGCCCGCGGCCCACCGGCGCTTCCAGGGGCTCGGGGAGGAGAGTGGGAAGCCTGGGTCGAGCGTGCCCTCGGCCGCTCGTGTCGCTACCCGCCGGAGCACACCTCCGCCGGATTAGTAGGTACCAACGAGGCGAGCGAGAGAGCCGGAACTCTGTCCGGGGCCGATAAGCCCGTTTCCCTGGAGCTCCTGCGAAAGGACCCGAAGCAGAATAGGCACGGAGCTCGGAGAGCCGGAACTCTGTCCGGGGCCGATAAGCCCGTTTCCCTGGAGCTCCTGCGAAAGGACCCGAAGCAGAATAGGCACGGAGCTCGGAGAGCAGCAGGGCCGGGGCCCTCTCCCGTCCATAGGCTGCCCAGGCAGGGCTCCAGGAGCCCGGTACCAGCTCTCCCCGTCCGACGGCCTCATCTCTGGAAGCGGAGAGCGGACGCAGTCGGACTCCCGGACCGGGGCCCTGGGAGAGGGTTTGGGACTTCCAGCCTCCCGTTCCCCCGACTCCCCCTTCCGAGGCCGAGAGGGGGCAGCGCCGGGCGTCCGGTGGAGCCCGGCGCCCGGCCCGTCCCACTCTCCCCCCGGCGGCAGCGCCCTCCGGCGGGGCGAATCGGGTAGTGCGATTCGCGGAAGTTCAGCCGATGAGTGCGGACGGGCGCCCCTCGGGCCGGGAGGCACCTCCGGGAACCCGGGGAAGCGTCGCGCGCGCCGCCCGTCCCGCCCGAGGGAACCGGCCAGAGAGCATCACAGGTGGCGAACAGAGTCAAGCCGGAAAAGAGAACTCGGAGGGCTGCGGTTGACGCGAGAGAAGGGCCCCCGTCTCCTTTTTCCGCAACCTGATCGATGTGGCACCCCGCGCCCCAGCGGGGAGGGACGATCGCTCGGCCGGAACCCAGGGGTCTCGGCCGGCTCCAGGCGAACCCGACCCTCCCTCTGCCCACGGCGCGCCCGGAACCCCTCCACCCGGAGAGGGCGTCCGGTCCCCAGGCGTCCGCCCAAGCGCTCCGGTTTCCGGAGCCGGGCGGGCCCCGTACCCCGTGCGGCGCGGTCTGCTCCGTCCGCCGGCACCCGCAGGCGTCCGACGCCGCCAGGGGTGCCGGGGAAGCGTCCCCCTCGCCCAGCGAAGGGCGCTTCCCCCGGACCCCGGCGGAGCACACGATTTCCCAGGAACCGAACGAGCGTC